>NW_020664498.1:4581331-4653831 GCF_002925995.2 Terrapene triunguis
AGTGTAGACATTCAGTGTAAGGCTGGAGCCTGGGATCTAGGCCTCTGAGAAGTAGGAAGGTCCCAGAGCTTGGGCTGCAGCCTGAGTCCAAATATCCACACTGCAATTAAACAGCCGCTTAGCCCGAGTCAGCTGACAAGGGCCAGCCATAGATGTCTAATTGCTGTACAGACTATGGAGATGTGAACTATAGAATGATCTAATATGTTGTGCTCTAACTGCCCTGTGTAGACCCTGCTGGTGTGCACTGAAAGGTCACTAGTTCACATTTATGTAGTCCCATTTCAAACAGGACTACATTAACACAAACTAAGTACTTTTTAGTTCTCAGCTGCAGGGTTTACACAGGGTAGTTAAAGTGTGACACTTCCAAGCACTCTACAACTCATACCCCAGTAGTTAAATTACAGCACCATGCAGACAAGCCTAGTTTCTAAGATATAATGAATGCTTATGGGAAAGTACCAGGAAGTTTGCATTTCAGCTGCAGAGCTATATGTTATTTAACTACTGAGTAGGCTATTCACTTTAAAACCGGTTAATTAAAACTGTTTTTACAGATGCAAAAATGCCAAAAAAAAATCTGAAAGGAGGGGGGGGAAAAGCATCAGTGTTGCAGTTTTCAACAGATAGATAAATCCAGTCACTTCACATTTCTGACATAGTGGTTTGCCACAGTGTGACCTAAAACTACCTTGACCTCATAGAAATCAACATTTTGCACTGAAATGAAACAACAGACATGCTTGTTTTGATGTATGGCTGTGTGACATATTATAAATATTACATCACATAACCACAGAGATTGTCAATCAATAAGATTTTTTTTCAGACAGCACTAAATGAACCATGGGTTCTTGCCTCTGAATGGCTCCTTTAAGGTACTACTTTTGCTTAAATGATTAATAGCAGACATATTGTCAGAAAGTGTACTTAAAGTGAAAAACAGTAAACTGTAGAAATATCATTCATTTTTAAGCAATTCTCTAGTGAAAATGTCACATAAATTTACATAGAGACAGCACTATCAGGCTTTTTGTAAGCTGGGTATTAGGCATACCTTCCACTTCAGGGTGAAAGTGATGGGAAAATATTTTATAAAATCTAGGCCACGTTACTTAGTGGAAACCAAGATGCCATAGCTATGCTGAATTCAAAAGTAGGATTGTTAGAAGTTAACATCTTTAGGCTAAAGATGCACTAAAAACTTTTCTCAAAAGTTGGGAATACTGAATATAGAATGTTCATACTCAAGAGAGCTGTGCTACTGCCAACTCCAGAAGCAAAATTTCAACCAACTACAGTATAAGCAATAAGCCACTGCTTCCAATCCATGCACCTTCCAAACTAACCTCCTTCAGGTCTCCTATCCTTTCTACTGCGTGTGTTGAACTATACCTCCTACATAAGACTTTTGATCGTGTAAAGATACAAACAGCGTTTTCAATATCTTAGATAACATACTGAAGAAAAAGCTTAGTTTCTCACTTGACCATGCTTTTTGCCTCTTGTTTAACTCAAAGAAGGCCATTTTCAGTTAGCTAATGCGGAAAATGGCAGTACCCTTGGTCTGAAATCCAGTATCATATTTGACTGGGGCAAAGAAGCTCAGACAACATCAAATAGAATTTTATTATAATAACGTCTCACTGCCAGAGGGCAGCAGCTATGAAGAATGATGTCACTCAGCAAGCATTCCACAGAGTCTTAGATCTATAGTCAATCACCGTGATCACCAATGACAATTAATCTTTATATTACATTTTGTTCTTCAAAAAATAAACCTATTTGCATATAACTAATTCCCAGCTACATTTCTGTAGGGCTACACTCAAGAGGAGACACTTTACCAGGCTTCCACTTTCAAGTGGTTCTTGTTAATTGCCAAACTTCTGCTAATGAAAACACATTCAAATGTCACATGGATATTTTGCTTATTTTAAGACTCATGGTTTGACTCTACATACTGACTGCTCTGAGCAGAGAAGTGTGATATCTAAAGAGGAGCCTTCTCTGTATTCGTAATTGATTTATTTTGAAATATATTGAAAGAAGCAAGTCCTCAAAATTCCTTTTCAGGAAAAAAGAATGTAGATCTACGATAAGCTAATGATTTTAATCACCAGATTCAGCCACCCTTACTCACACAGTGAGTAGTGCCTGGCTCTGGGCTGGACTAAAGAGAGCACGTAAGCTCACAGTTAAGTTCATCTCTATTCAAGAAAGCACTTAAGAACATGTTTCACTTTAAGCATGTGCCTAACTACCATTGACTTCGGTGGGACTTAAAAAGCACATGCTTATGTGCTTTCCTGAACCAGGGCCCCCCGTCAGTAATTCCACTGAAATCAATGGGGTTATTCAAATACTAAGGCACTACACACTGCAGAATCTGGCCCAAAGGGAGCCATCTTTGTCTAACGAATATAGGAAGGTTTGTTATTTTGGGAACATGCTCTGGTTTTAGCCATCTGACTCCATCCAGCATTAAGAAATGGATGCATCTTATCATATTTGGGAGCTAAGATACTTACCTGTACCTCTGGTAGTCATCCTCATCCTTGTCCTTGCTGACCAGTTCATTTGGGCAAGCCATGTTTCCTAGTAAACTGAGGTATTCCAAGGAGGGAACCACATCAGCCAAGTGATCCAGCAAGCTTTCTAAATCTGTTATGTGTCAAAAATTGTGGGTTAAGGATTCAGTGACATTAATGTAAAAAGCATTTATAGTTGCACCACCACTGATTTAAAAATGCATTTCAACAACTGGCAATCAAATTTACTATGACCCTCAGGAAGATGTCACATTAATTGTTACAAAGGCAAATGGGGCTAAATTTAAGTCAGTTTTTCGGCACAGATTGAAAGAACTTGGCTGTTGTGTCATTCTTTTCTCCTTCTCTCTTTTCCATGTGGCTCGCTACAAAACATGAAAACTTTGACAAAATGATGGATACTGTGTGGTAAATGGTTAGCCATTTCTGGAGCCATTAAAGTTTTCCAACATGGAAACAAACAGTTACTTTCATAGCACATTCATCACTAATACATTCAGTCCACTGGAAAATGAATTAAAACAAAAAGGAGTCAAACCACAACAAACCACTTTCACTATAAGAATATAAATGCTTTGAGTGTCACAGCAATGCATTGATAATTATTCAATTAGTATACATGAATAAATGCTTCACTGAAAGCAACTTAAAAACCCCACTGTTACAACATGAGGTATACATCATATACCAAGTGGAAATATACTCTGTAAACATCATCCAAATGGTTGTATAGTTGGGTGTTGATCAGGCTTTTCAAATTAAGTGTATTCCTCACTACATAAATATCATCACTTTGGATACCTTAAATTAATATAAAAATGAGATTTAAATATCCACTGCAACATGGGAAATGCAAGTTAGATTTAAGCAGCACAGCACACACATCAGATTGAACAGGTGCCGGGCTGTTGATTGAACGAAGAAAAAATATTCATTTTGTTAAGGAAAAATATAAAAGTCCTTAAAAGATTATATATAATCTTATCTCTTTCAATTATATACAAGGAAATGCTGATTCTCAGGAAAGAAGCTGCATGTACATATATATTATTTTTACTTTAAAAATTGACTGGCTTAGATAATAGTGATTATTCTAAAACTATTCAAGAGCAATTCAGTGTTCTCATCCACTCCTGCTACTATAAACCAACTCTTTTTCAAAATAATCCTCAGTTCACTTTTCTTGCTATTATTTATACTTGATTTATGGTTTTGTATGATCTTTATTATTTTTAGCTGATGGAATTTATTTTATTTCTTCACCTCAATGTCTTAGGGGCAGCAGCAATAGGCCCCGGAATGTCAAGAATGGCTTCATTGCTAAAAACTCTTCTTCTGTTGTAAACTTAATTTCCATTTTACTCTCATGTGTATAAAAGCTCATGCTGATCATTATCAATTAAGAATTTTTGTATGTTGATAGCCACCAACTCTATATTTCTATTTATGCTCTTTTCCATAAACTCTTATGTATCCTCAAATACTCTGCATAAGAATGGGGAAAGTAGCTACAGAGAGAAAATTAAGTAAGACGATGAAGGTATCACTTTGTATGGAGGATTATGTTAAAACTATCAAGGTAGATTCAGCAACCATTAAAAAAAAAGTGGAAAGATTCCAACTGATTTCAGGGAGTAGTGGATCAGGCCCTTAGACAAAGTGCATTATTGTAATATTATTATTATAAAATCTATCTTTTTCTGCTACCCAAGCCTAACCAGGACATAGTGGTAACTTACTCTGACGACTCTGGACCCCTGATTCACAGATTATCCTTTTGGTGGAGATCATTCATGGCTCTCCCAGTCAGTACATAACTGACAGAAAGAAAGCAAATTTTGCTGAGGTGAAGTACTTTACGCTAGCATTGAAATTATAGAGTCATCAGACATTGCCAAGGGAAGATCACATGATTGTTGAATCTGGAAATAACCCTGATCCAGGTGCAATCCTGTTAATCATCTGTAGGACATCTCAAGCTACAAAGATGCTCCCTGAAAGAGGTGCTTTATCACCACAAAAGTTAATTATTTCCATTCTTTTTCCTTAATGGCAATCCCAAGAAGTTTGCTGTTAAAGATCTGACCTTTGATTACAGAAAATTCTTAGCATTGCACAGGTAGAAAAGATCTTCCTTTACAGAGTGAGTGGGCAGAATTTTCTGTCATCACTTCATTAGAAGGCTTGTGAAGCAGAAGTTATTTCATTTTTCAATCCTTATAGCTACTTAAAGAATGCTGAATCAGGTTGGGACAAAAGTGTTCACTATAAATACAGGGTCAGCCATGAAGATGTAGGGACCATATTTCCAAAAGTATTTAGGTGCCTAACAGTGCAGATAGGCACCTATAGCAGGATTTACAAAAGTGCCTCAACAGGTTAGTCACCTAACTTCTATTGAAAGTCAACAATAGTGACATGCCAACTTCATTTAGGCACTCTGGTAAATCCCACAAGATGTCCATCTGCACCTTTACGAATCTAAAAATATGGCCCCAAGTATCTAGATTAAATGTGAGCGCCAGACACTGATCTTTACTTTTAGATGAAGAAAAATGTAGGTCCCTACTCAGCAGAGAAGGAGAGCTAATAACCGATGACATCAAGAAAGCTGAGGTGTTTCATGCAAATTTTGCTTCTGTGTTCACTAAAAAAGGTTATCGTCACCAGATACTCAATACAATTAACATTAACAAGGGCGAAGAAACACAGCCCAGAACAGGGAAAGAACAGCTTAAAGAATATTTAGATATGTTAGATGTATTCTAGTCATCGTGGCCTGATGAAATTCGTCCCAGTGTACTTAAGCAACTACCTGTAGCAATCTTGAAACCATTAGCATTTATTATCAAGAACTCATGGAGGATAGGTGAGATCCCAGAGGACTGGGGAAGGGCAAACATAGTACCTATCTTTAAAAAGGGAGGAGCTGGGGAATTATAAATGTCAGTGTAACTTCTATATTTGGAAAGATACTGGAACAAATTATGTAACAATTCATAAGAACCTAGAAATCTCAGTTGGGGGCTCAAGGTCCTACTATAATATAAATAATAATGAATTATCTTTCATCCAGAAGGATTCCAAACCACTTTTCAAACTCTGGGCCAAACCCTTGAATCTGAACTCCCAGCCAGTGCCTTGCTTGTTACACTGTGAAAGAAAAATTAGAGTTCATTTGCAGCCAGATACCATATCAAAGCCTGCAGAAGAAAATCCACCCTATTCCTTTGCTGCAGTCAACTAAGAGAATGATAGGGTGATAAGTAACAGCCAGCATGGCTTTGACAAGAACAAATGATGCCAAACAAACCTAATTGCCTTCTTTGAGAGAGTTACTGGCCCAGTGGATGGAAGCAGTAGACATGATATCTCGAGTTTAGTAAGGCTTTTGACACAGTATCAGATGACAGTTTCATGAGCAAACTAGGGTAATGTGGTCTAGATTCAATTATTATATAGTGGGTGCACAACTCGTTGAAAGACCACATTCAAAGAGTAGTTATCAATAGTTCGCTGTCAAACTGGGAAAGCGTATCTAGTGGGATCCCACAGAGGTTAGTCCTGGATCCAGTACTATTCAATATTTTCATTAATGACTTAGATAATGGAGTGGAAACTATGCTTACAAAATTTGTGGATGACACCAAGCTGGGAGGGGTTGCAAGTACCTTGGAGGACTGGATTAAAATTCAAAACAATCTTGACAAATTAGAGAATTGGTCAGAAATCAACAAGATGAAATTCACTAAAGATAAGTGCAAAGTACTTTAATTTAGAAGGAAAAAATCAAATGCACAACTACAAAATAGGGAATAGCCAGCTAGATAGTAGTACTGCTATAAAGAATTAGGGTTATAGTGGATCAAAACTGAATATGAGTCAACAATGTGATGCAGCTGCAAAAAAGGCTAATATCATTCTGGGGTATATTAACAGGAGTGTTGTATGTAACACATACAACGTAATTGTCACACTCCATTAAGCCCTGGTATGTCCAATTCTGGGCACCCCACTTTTGGAAAGATGTGGACAAATGGGATAGAGTCCAGAGGAAAGCAACAAAAATGATAAAAGATTTAGAAAACCTGACCTATGAGGAAAGGTTAAAAAAACCCTGGGCATGTGTAGTCTTGAGAAAAGATGACTGAGGGGGAACCTGATAAGTCTTCAAATATGTTATGGGCTGTTATAAAAAGGGCAGTGACAGGCTAGACAAACAGCTGCCAGGTATGGTCTAGGTTTATTTAGTCCTGCCTCAGGACAGGGTGTGGACTTGATGACCTCTCGAGATCTCTTCCAGCCATAACATTTCTATGATTTAGAGATTTTAGTTTTGCATGTAAACTTCTGGGCAAGCATGAAGGGAATCATACCCCAATTCAGTTGATAGCCAGTTTTATGTGAAGTCTCACCACATTCTTTATTGAGACATGCATTATTAGCAGTCTTTAATCTACCCTGTTGCAATGGAATGGATGATGGTATCCTATGGATTTTTTTATTTTATTTAAAATAGTAATGTATGTAGCACCACAAATTTTCATGGTGTTTTACAGAAACATGGAGTAAGACACATTCCCTAACCTAAGAAACCCCCCCGAAAAACTATTTATTTACAGAAAAGTGGATTTTTGGACAGTAACAAGCAACATATACTGGTAGCACTTCAAAAGAAATGTGTGGAAAACGATGGTAAAATTTGAAAGCCAGAATCATTTATGTTAGCAATTGAGCCCAAGTCATTACTAAAATGATTATGCCTTAGTTCATTAATTGAACTTCTGCTCTCTAGGACTGTAACCATCGCACACACACCCATGAAAAATAGCTATGAGCCCATCACATGTACAGATTTCCCCCCCGAACTCGGAGACCCATCCATCTACTGTCACAGATTATTCTTTGCAAAGTATGTTGAAGTCACGTAGGAGCTTTCTCGTGATTGAGTGCTTCCCTGAAATGAATCATAGCTCATGATGCCTCAGTGCACTGTTTCATTAATTGGCATATCATGCGCTCATTATAAAAGATCAACACTAGGCCACCAAAATAATGCATTAAAATATCTATAAGGCTGTGCTGAGAACAGTCAAAGTAAGCAGAGTCAGAAGTGGGAGTGAAAATCCATTCTCAGCTTCCCCATTGTGGTTTATTATTGCAGCCCAGAGGGTGTCATCATGGTGTGATCTGAACCAAAGAGCTGCAAAATCCTTCTATAGCACTTTAAGACCACAATTTTAGCTCTGCTCTCTGTGAAAAGTAAATCCACCATTAAATCCAAGGACACTATTAGAGAATATTTTTTTGAAGGGTAGACACGTTGGTGCTGGACTGATGGAGATTTTTTTTTTTTTTATTTTTATGTACATTTTGACTATTTAGATATTTGACTACCTACCATGTGCATGTGCGTAGCCTACAAATGTCAATACCACCGTCTCCATCACTTGAAATCTGTTTTTAAAATATCTCAACTATGTCAATTAAAGGGCCTCAGGAAGTATTCCCCAATCTCCTTATTCAGTAGTATCATCAATCATACCAATAGTTTATGTTGTTCCTAAGGACACTTACCAAAAAATAAATCCTCACCAAAAAAAATAATGAGCTATCTGTCCCTTTATTTTATTCAAATTGGTTAAAGATACCACAACTGTCAGTACACAGTAAATGTACAAACTTATACATGTGTATACCTCCCAATCCCAAAGAAATAGATAGAATAAACTTTTTAAAGTATGCCTAATGTGTGAGTGTGTGTGTATATACACAGACATGCTTAAAAAGTTTATTCTAGATCTACAGATATTCCTGGTTCCTGCAGTATTCCCCATTTTTAACTCAGAGAATATCACTAGAATGAGTAATGTCTCTAAACCTTTTAATGTCTGCTCATTGTGCATATATTGACATAGACAAAGTATGTGCATACACATTGTGTACCACCCATTGCATAAACACACACATGCACATGAATAGATTATTTTTTTTCTACTGATAAAAATCAACCACCACATTTCAACAGCAGAATATTGGCCATACAATTGTTCACAAGAAGTGGTGGTGAAGCAATTTCAATGGAGGTTGCATGCATTGTTAGACTGATGTCACCTTTTACAAGCTAGGCACACCCAAAAATATCTTCTTCTTATCTCCCTTTCACCATACTAACAATACTGTATTGTCTGCTGTGAAACAATCAAAGATACTTATATTCTTTTCCACCTAACTTGACTATCTAATATCTTCTGGTGCACATCACCATAGTATCTAAGCACTCTCATATTCAACAGGAGCAAGAAAAAGTCCAATAAAGTGGACAAGACTTCACTCCTCCTTAAAGGTTGCTGGGTCAGTAGTGTATATGTGTGCATGCGTCAGAGAGAGTTCACTTCTCTTCCCTCTCCTTTCTTTTTTCTTAGTAGTTGTTACTGTAAAAGCGACTGTAAGAGTTGGATTAAAGAGTTCTGAAAGTGGCCAGGTTTGTGGTCACTTTCAACTCCTCTGGAAAGGAGTTGCACGGTATTTAAGACAGCTGCCAAGAAAGCTTGGCCTCTCAAGTTTTAACTTGGAGACCAACAGCTTAATTCCCTATAGAACATAACCAGTGAGGGACGTTGCAATCAGAGAACAAGAGGCATACTTTTAGTTAGCTTGGTCTATTAAAGGAGGACCTCAGATATCCTGATTTTCCCCTTAGAATTACAGAAATGTAGGACTGAAAGGGACCTTAATAGGTCATATAGTCCACTCAAGGAAGGACTAAGTAATAACTAGCCCATTCCTGACAGGTGTTTCTCTAACCTGTTCTTAAAAACCTTCAATGATGTAAATTCCACAACCTACCTAGGCAATTTATTCCAGTGTTTAACCACCCTGACAGTTAGGAAGTTCTTCCCAACGTCCAACCTAAACCATTCTTGCTACAGTTTGAGTCCTTTGCTTCTTGTTTTATCCTCAGAGATTAAGGAGAACAATTTTTCTCCCTCCTCTTTGTAATAACCTTTTATGTACTTGAAAACTGTTATGTCCCCTCTCAGTCTTCTCTTTCCCAGATTAAACAAACTCAATTTTTTTCAATCTTCCCTCATAGGATGTTTTCTAGATCTTTAATTACTTATTCAGTCGATCCCTATCATGGCATCACCCTTGTTTTTTACCCCTTTTATCCTTACCCAGAGACTTTCAACAAGTCCTCCTCCTATTTCCATCTCAACCTCAGTGCAAGTGTACACATCTTTGTATACAGACATCTAAGATACTGATTTGATATCTCCTCTATGTTCCCTCTTTTGTCCCTGATATAATTGCCCATGGTCTCCCCAGATTTTGACCCTTCTCCCAGGTCTCCATGTTTTTGAATTAACTGTGGGCTTTTGTCTCCTGCCCCCATAGAACCTAGTTTAAAGCCCATCTTGCTAGGTTAGCCAGCGTTTATCCAAAGCTATCTTCCCCTTCCTCAATAGATGGATGCCATCTCTGCCAGCAGTCCTCCTTCCCAGAACAGTCCTCCTTCCCCTGTGGTCAAGGAAGCTGGGTATTGCCTCCTGGCAATACCATCGGCAAATTCATGCATTCCCCTCCAAGATGCATTTTTCTCTGCCTGGGCTCCTACCCTTGACCAGAAGGCTCAAAGAGACCACCACCTGCTCCATCACCCTTACTCCCAGAACCCTGTAGTCACTTCTAATCTGCTGAGGGTCATACCTTGCAGTATCATTAATGCCCACATGGATGAGTAGCATGGGGTAGTAGTGAGAAGCCTGGATGATCCTTGACACTCCTTCTATAATGTCTTGATACAGGCTCCTGGCAGGCAACACTCCATTCAAGATGCTAATCAGGATGACAGATGGCTGCCTCCGTCCTCCTGAGAGGGAGTCACTGACCACCACTACCCTACATTTCCTCTTGGGAGTGGTGACCACGATTCTCCCAGCCTTTGAAGTACAGAGCTTCTCCTTCTCCATCTTTGGGGGCAATTCCTCATCCCTTGTTTCCAGGGCAGCATAATTGTTCTTCATCAATATGGTGGGTGGGTTGGGAGCAGGGAGGGAGCACTGCCTGCTGCCTGCTACCATAAATAACCAGCAGCCAGGGTCCTCCCTGTGACCGAGCTGTATCCTCCTCCCCCGGTGGTGTGGCAGCAGTCCTCTCTAGCTGGAGAGCTTCCTCAGCCTTGGAGATCGCCATATGAATACCCATATTCTATGGCAAGCCAATGTAGTAAATGGGGCACCATTGTGTTATGCTTTTGGTAGCTGGTGTGATTCAGGAGATGGGCTGCTGTATTGTGAATCATTTGGAGCTCCCACATTTTAAGGTCAGTGCAGTAATTCCTAATACAATGAGCTGCAGTAATCCAGCCTGGACATTATGAAGACCAGATCTTGGTCTGATAGTATTCTCTGCTCTTGCCAAGAGCAGCTGGAGGAAGGTATATTTGGCAGCTGCACCGATTTCTCTTTTCCCTCATAGCTTCCAGTCTGTCTTGCTCGAGCTTTGCTTCACCCATCTACCTTCCATCCACCTGCTTATCTTGGCCAGGCAACAGTGCTACCAGAGACTGAAATGAGCAAGATGTAGAGCTACACATTATTTACATTTGAGAATGTGATTGCTTCAATTTGATGATGATCGGAAGAGATTCAGGAGAGATTCCACAGGTGAATGGTGTGGTACCAACAGGGATGTTAGCCTCTGAAAGAGAGGCGGTGGGTATGTCTACACTGAAGCTGGGAGCATGCTTCCGAACATGGGTAGACAGACGGGTGCTAGCTCCACTTGAGCTAGTGGGCTAAAACCAGCAGTGTAGCAGGGGTGGCAGCTCAAGCTAGCTGCTGAAGTACAAACCCACCAGGACCCCCTGCAGTATGTACTCAGGTGGCTAGCCTGAGCCACTGCCCTTGCTACCCCTCACTACACTGCTATTTGTAGTGCACTAGCTCGAGCAGAGCTATCACGTGTCTGCCTAGGCCCCCTGGGAAGTAGACTCCCAGCTGCAGTGTAGGCATACCCTACGTGCAGTGTGAAAGGACCTCAGCCAACTGACTGCTTTCCACTAGCTCCTGCTAGGTATTCGAGGTGGGATAACCACAGAAATATCTAGTAATATGCAAGTAGATATCCTCCCTGTCGGGGTGCAATATGACGTCATCCATCAGCACAAATGCTGCCATTTCGGTCCATCTTCTAACCTCAAGCCTGACTGGCAGAGGTACAGAATCTTGGCAACAGACAAGGTGCAGCTGAAAATGGTTCTTTGCTAGTGTTGTACATAATTTGATGAAGATAGAGGGTTGCGTACAGGCAGTAGGTTGATAGGCCCAGGGATAGATTCCTTAGTACTGACCAAACTTACTGCATACTTTGGGAGCAAGTGATCTTCCAAAGTGGTATTTATGCATCTCTGTGTAGGTAGATTCCCAGATGTTTTTCTCAGATATGAAGGGCATAGGTCTGAGCTAAGCTTTCTTGTAGTATTTCAAGAGTCTCTTGTTGTGAGCATGAGACAAAGACTGGAAAAGGAGAGGGATGTTTCTAATCCTGGGCTCAATATAAATTCCTTTTGCCTGGAGAGCATACCCTGAATCCAGGTGATCCTTCTTGTCAAATAGGGTGACCATTCTTCATGACATGCAATGCCGCCTTCTTCCAGGGTAGTGTGAAGTTAATCAGAATGGATACAGCAGTTCATTATCCTGAAGAGTTCAGAGAGCCATGACTTAATGGCTGCTAAAGTGCTCTAATCACTGCTCGGGAACAGGACTAGGAATTTTTAGGCTTCAAGTCTACCTGCTTCTTCCACAGATTTTCACCATTAAGCATTTAATTTCCTTCCCTTCTACTCCATGCACCATAGGTCATCTCAGAAATAAAATGGATTGTGAATATTTCCCTTTTGGAAGGATAGAACAATTCCTGTTTTATTCTAGATGGTTCCTCCCCCTGTTGTCATGTCCTTTTCCACAGTGCTACTGCACTCTGGCTTCTAACATCACTACAGTCCACTATAAACTGATCCCCTATGATACACATTTCATTATGCTATTAAATATCCATGGCCCCTTGCAAATAGCCAAGTAAAGGATGTACCAGTTGATGTGCTGCAGGAGGCTCACATGAACCCTCATTCTTCAAATGTGCCATCCAAACTGAAGAGAAGATTATGGTAGGTCTCCTTCCTCTCTGCCAAAGATCACCTATCTATAGAACTCAAAAATACTTCTGAAGAGCAATTTTTCCCCTTCTCTGCAAGTTCAACACCCTCCCCCCCCCCCAGCTCCCCGCCTTGACTGTACTAACAAATTTTGTGTACATCCATTGTTAAATTATTGGCTACACACTACAGGAATGTACACTGGTATATTTAATTCCTTATCCCACAGAACAGCTGAGTTTTCAGAGATACACCCGGAGAACTAGCCTTCATAATTTTAAAACTGCATTTTAAAAAACTGCTGCATGGACCAAACCCTGCTCACCTTACTCACAATTACCTTGAGGGACTGTTCACTGGACAAAGGCAAGCAGGATTTGGTGCTATATAGTGAACATCATTGTAATTCTAACAGAACCTCTTTAAATTGCACTAAAGATATTTCCTTCTCTGATTCTGTTCATTTCGTCTTGATTCAGGAGAGTGTCCTCTACTTGGCAACAGGGGAATGCAGCACTACACACACACACTGATCTGGCAACCCACACTATATGCCCCATGCTGGGGGAATGCTTCATCAGATTTTGTACCAGGGGGAAGGATCAGCAAGAATTTTTTTGTTTGTGCTGTGTCGTAGTGTGCTTGATCAAGGTTTTACTGTAAAGGCAAATAATAAAACAAAATAGTTGTCTATATCCAACCCTCAGAACCTTGCCATTAACCAGAAACCCAACCAAATTAAACTAGTACAGAGGTGATCTTTGGAACACAGAGGGCTGCACTGGCAAGTTAATCAGACCCCAAGATTACACCTAATTTTGCTCATATGTTTTCAATATTTTAAATTTAAAAAGTCAAAGATAAATGTGTGCAACTCTAATATTTGCAGCTACTTTTTATGCACTACAATAGATGACTATAAATTGCTTTTCTGTTTGCATTTACTGTAATAAATGCTTGAGCAGCTTTGTCCTTATACTGCCATTACAAGGAAGGGGCCTCCATGGTCTGTGCTTCAAGACTCAGCAGGCTTCATTTGACTTCAGGCCACAGTTTGATCACCCCTAACTTTGGTGAATATAGGTGTGTGTGCGTGTGCACGTGTAAACACATGCACTAAAATATTGCTTCTAATGGCACTTAGCACATGCTTAAGTGCTTTGCTGGTTACTGATGGACTTAAGCACATTCTTAAATGTCGTATTGAATTGGACCCAGGTTTAGATTGCCTTCATCTTTTGGGGTTTTTTGGGTAGCTAATGGGAAAGTCATAAATTCAGTGACTGACTCGGAACTGCACGTGCGCAGCAGCTACCAAACTGTTCATATTGACCAACTGCATTAACAGATCACTACATCCGAGGAGTTTTTTTTGTTTTAAAAAGAGGTATCCAAAGTACTAAAAGTTTATGCTATTTCACTGCACACTCTATTCCACTAGAGGTCAGCCTGCAACAAAACCCCAAGCAAACACGGGAGCTGCTGCACACTGCCAGCATTGACATTATTTTCTTTCTCTATTTTATCTATTAAAAAAGATTCCTTCAGAGCCATAACTTAGATCTCACTCTAAAATGGAGCAACAGGAAGATATAATGGTGCATTTCATTTATGAATGACCTATAATAAATTACTGTGAAGTATTCCAGGTGCCAAGAGAGAGGCTGCTTTGTCTGCACATGAACTATATTTCACATACTTTAATTTGGCTGACACATAAAACTCATTTGACATTTTGCAGGTATTTCTTTGAAAGGATATTTGGTTCTTGTTGAGCGTTAAGGTATGGAGGTGAGGTAACCTGGGTAACCGAAGGTCATTTCCGAGGAGATTGTTGTCCAAGATCAACTCTTCCAGGCAACTGAATGTTTTTAGTCCTTCTAGTGACCTGCAAACGACAAAGACAACAGGAAAAATGATACTCCATTAAATCAGAGAAGCCATTATGAGCTGAAATAAATATTTTAACCTTCCCTTTCAAGAGAGGGAACAGTTTTGGTTTGGCCCTGTCAGGAGAGTGAATGACAAGAATTAGTGGCAAGGGGAATGCTGGCACGGCAACACATCCTTCACATGCTGGCAGGATGAAGGATGGGGGTCACTTAGTGAGTAGCCAGGATCCAAAACAAAAGGCTTCAGATATGGGGCCTGCAGGATGAATTTGTCAATGTCTTGTGCCTTCAGGCACCCAGCCTCGCCTGACCCTAACCTCCATTCCCAAGATAAATAACTCTGTCACAGTTCACCTTCATTCCCTGGACACAAATTTAAGTTGTCATCCATCATTTCTGCCAAGAAATATCATACCCCAATAACAATAATAAATACAACTTCAAGTATCATTTCTTAGCAGTTACCCTACATGCAATTATAGGAAAAGCTGAGGGGATTTTTCTTCTTTTTTATTAACTGCTTAATTTGCTACTGCTTGCGTCTCTGCGACCAACATAAAATGCTTCATATCTGCAGAGTTGCTCCAGACACAGAAGCCATATGCTTTGATTTTAAAACCTACTGCCCCAACCCAGAGTTCAAACTGTAGAAAGTAATTTTAAAAAGAAGAACTTTACAGCATAAAAATGCAAATGCCAGGTATCTGTGGGAAACCATCACCCAGTTAGGAAAGTAGAGTAAGATATCGACGAGCTAGCTTCCCTGCTCTGCTAGGGCACTTATTCCAAAATTAACTCTTAATTTCATAGGCTTGCACATTCCTGAGTGGGGTGAGGGTAGGGGAGAAAAACCCACATTAATCAAGAGAGAAAGCAGGTTATATGGTGCAAATGAACAGCCTCACATTCACAGCTCATTCACCTACCAGACACCTAGAGAGATGCTGAGATTGCATGACTTGACAGCTGATCTACTATGCCGACCAGTGGGAAGATCATCACTGTATCTCCTGGCTGTTTTATAAAATGTGATGAATAAGGGAGATGCAGTCTACACTATTTATTCATTTTCTAATGACATTTATACCAGGGGGATTTCCTCCGTTCCACTCCCCACCTCTTTCTTTGTTTCTTTTCGCAAAGATCCATTTAAAAAAATAAGGTAAGCCTCTTATAGAGAGATATGGAACATGTCACTAATGGAGGAAAATGCAGCAGTTAATATGAAATGTGATTTTTTAATTGCATGGATTAATTTAATGTCCACCAAGTCAACAAAAACCCAGACGTTGTTTTTGCAGATCCATCACTGCCTCCCCCATTGCCATTATGAAGCATAGTTAGAGGGTGCAAATTGAAAATTCCTATGTGGGAAGTCAAACCTGCAACCTTCAAACTAAAGTTTAAGGGCACTGTCTACTCAGTTATAAATATTCAAAAGTAAAAATCAGCACTCAAGTACTTAAACAGCACCTTCAGTCTAAGGATCTCACAGCACTTCAAACACTTACACTGCATTATCTGAGGGAAGTATAGTTAAGTATCATTAACCCCATTGTACTTATGGGCAATTGAGGTACACAGAGGTTAAATGAATTTGCCCAAAGCAAGTCATTGGCCAGGTCTACACTACAACCGCTTGCTGGAATAGCTATGCCAGTCAGGGGTGTGATCTCTGGCCCACATAGCTGTGTCAGCAAAGGCCCCCAGTGTAGACGTAGTTTATTTTATTTGTTTATGGTTTGGGGGTTTGTGGGGGAGGGAGCAGGGAGGCAGCTGGAATAAGCTATCCTGGCAAAAGCAGTTTTTCTAGCAGAAGCTGCATGCACACTAGGAGCATTTTTTTGGTATAGTTAGGGTGACCAGATGTCCCGATTTTATAGGGACAATCCCGATATTTGGGGCTCTCTCTTATATAGGGGTCTATTACCCCCCAATCTCAGTCTCAATTTTTCATACTTGCTGTCTGGTCAGCCTAGGTATAGTGTACTGGTATAGCTATACCAGCAAAGCTCTCCGTACAAGCCCTCTGCCAGGATCAGGATTAGAACCCAGGTCTGCACCAATGCTTCTGCACAAGTACCGGTGAAAGAAAAGCAATCTAGAGGAAGTAGGAGCTAATTTATTATGCTGTTATGATTTTTAATTTGTTTATTTGACAAACCTAGTTTAGAAAATTCCTCTTAAACACTCTTTATTATGTAAATAGTTAACAGTGGAGTATATCCAACCCTCACTTTTTAATATAAGGCTTCTGCTTGCCAAAAGGAGTTCAAAATAGACCACTACCCTGTCAGCACCACAGAGCCTTATGGGACACTAATAGATCCTATGTGAATAAACATTGCTTGGGTTCTGGTCAGTGTCAGCATCAAAATACACATTGTTCCTGAGTTATGTTATGCAAATATAATGCCCTTATCATGAGAATCAGCAAATGGTTGGCAACTGGCAAGGAGAAGAAAGCATACATCCAAAACTGCTGCAGGGGAGGCATAAAACAAAATGACAAGCCATGAAGTGGGACAAAGGCCCTGAAACACTAGAGGGAGTTGCCTATTGAAACGGCCTTTCTTTCTAAATCTTAGGCTGAGTACAATGGTACTAGCTTCATAGATGAGTAGAGAAAATTGTGTGTAAATCCCCTTACACCTGTCTGGTTTTGATAATTTTTGCCATGTAATGTTATTAACTGCTCAGTTAAAAAGGAGCCGTGTTACACAGGGGGTTGCTTATTAATTGTTGTTTTTATGTCATCAGCATGGTGTGCACTTGGTGATTTAATCAGCTAAATTCAGAGCCTAGGGACAGGGCAGAGATTGCTACAGTGCAGAGAGGGTGTAGACAATTAACATAAATTTACATCCATGTTATTTTGCTATTCACAGAATTGTCAGCTTCCCCCCCTCCTACTCCCACTAAAGAATCAAAAAAGAAATTCATTTGAAAGTTGTTGAGGAAACAATGAAGAAATTTTGTTTGCTATCATGAGTGATATAAGTTATCAAATCTATATAAAAGTGCAAGTGTATCCTCATCATAATATATAAGGGGAATGTCATCTAGTAGTTATATCCTGGGACTGAAAAGCATAAGCTGTAAGTATGAGTCGATTTGCTACTTGAACTTCAGCAAGTCACATAACCTCTGGGTGCCGTGGTTTGTCATCTGTGGAGTGGGAATAAAACCTGCCTACCTGATACAGGTGTGAGGCCAAATAGACATTTGGAAAATGTTTTGAGGGCCTCAGGTGACAGGTGCCATAAAAGTACAACATAAAATATTACCCTTTCAATGAAGTGCTTGAAGGAACACATTATTGTATTCAAAATATTTTATTATTAACATACCCAAAAGTGAAAGGGTGAAAGAGACAGCAAAAGCAGCAGTTATATCACTGTGAGAAGAATGGTAAACAAACAACAACAAAACCTAGACAGACAGAGAAAGCTGGAGGAATTTTCTGAGAAACAGCAACATCTTAAAATGAAATCTCGGATGCTTCCTCATAGTTCATAGCAGGGGAGCAACTCCCATCTTGGTCAATTAACAGACACAGCCTCACCACCACAATAGAACCAGGACATAAGGGGTAGTGGCAGCTAGCTCTTTTCCTTAGTTGGTTTAGAAAGATAATAAGCATCACTGAAGTGTATTGCAGGTTGCTTTTTCCCTGTTCTAATGACATGAAAGCTGCCCATTATCTCACCCACAGGTACCATCTCAGTTACCTCATTGCAGGGCTCACACTCCACTCCCAGAGGAGAGCAAGTGCTGCCAAGAGATTTCCATTGCAATTTCCAAAGTCACATCAAAATGACAAAACATCACAATGTATTCAGCTCTGCCTGATCTGTACAGAAAGAACTTTAAGTTTCCACTGTAATTAACCCTATCCTCGTTAAGATAATTATGATCAAGCTCCCTGTCACAGCTAATATCACAGCATCATTGCCTATGGCTCATGCTTTGCCCTCATTAGCTTACAAAAACAGTGCGCTAAACAGGCAACTGACTCCTTCTGCAAAATGACTTAAGATGTTCTGTAACCAGACAGTAAATAATCCTTTAGAATACAAAGGTCTCAGCAATGTCCTTTTATCCAAGTCCTTCAGCTAATCAGTCTGATTTCTCCCAGCTCACTTTTCCATAATTCATTCATGATTTCCAGCAAAGTTTTAATCATAAAGGAATGTCACTGTAGAGATTTTTCTGTGCATGGGCACAGTAATTGTCGACTATGCTATTTTATACAGTCCCTCTGGCTTGATGTGGAAATGGATTTGGTTACACTGAAACTAAATAGCAGCTCCTCTTATTGGTAATATTTGGCTGTGCATTCACAGGATTTTGAGAGAGAGAAAAGCAATGTTATCTCATCAAAGAATGGCCAAACCTCCATATTATGCAGTTGTCCTTGTCCTGAAATAACAGTATGCTCAGAAGTATATTTAAAAGAGAACATGCTGCCCTCTCTCTCTTAATAAGACAGCTGACTCATTCCTAATTACTTTTTTTTCTGGTTTAACAGGAAAAAGAGAGGGCAGTTAACCATATGTAAATGAGAGAGTTTGGCTTTCCCCTTAAAATTGATTTGGGCTCTGGTGACAACAGATAGCCATTACCAGAAGTTAAAAACAGAGCTGTTACGAGAGGAGAGCTTGTTTAAATCTCTCACTCCTTGCCTTTCTAAATTTCTTAGCAGATTAAAAAAAAAAAAGCAGCAGCACACACTGAGGCACTAATCATAACTTCAGTATTTAAATTAAAGAAAACAAGACTGATTTGCGCTTCTATAGCACCAACTGTCCAAGGATCTTAAGGCATTTTTACAAATGTTAATGTATTAAGCGTCACAAAACTGCTTTGAGCAAAGAATCGCCATTACACAGAGGGTAAAACTAAGGAAGACAGCGCGATTAAGGGACTAGCCCCAGTTGACACCCAACAATTCTCTAGGAGAGAAGGGAACAGAACCCAGGTTTCCCAACTTCCAGTCCCGCACTTTAACTACCACAACAAGAGAGATCCATAATATAAATGGAGACATTTCTAACTTGATATACCAAGTTCACATGGGGGGTTCAGCAAAACTTGCTCTGTGTTTCAGTTCCCCCTATTCTGACTCCACATTAAGTCTCACTTTCAGTTCCAATGAACCTGAAAACCTGAAGCAAAACTCAACCAAAACAATAAGTCCATTCCCAGCACTTGTGGGACAAGAAGGGGTTTGCATGAAACTTTTAGCCAGGTTTACAAAGCTGGGCTGAGTTCCACATTCAGAATGATACCACAAACCAGATGCGGTTGCCTGATTTTCAGGTTTTATTCTGGACTTTTTTCTCAACTACAACTACAATTTAAGAAAAATCCAACTAACAAAGATGACTCTGGGTTCAGTTCTAATGCCAAGCATCTTCCCTCTCTTCATTCAAATCCCTCTTTAAATCACATCAGTGTCAGCTAAGCTTCGTGTGTTGTTGTGGACCCATTAATGATGAAAATCAAACCTACAAAATCTAAAAATAACCTACCCTACTATAATTCATAGCAGACTGTATGTTGTTCACTCTCTCTCAGGCCAGATTTGCACTTTAAATGTTTGGTACTATATTAATGTTGGTTAGGCGTGAGATGGATTTTTTAAAAACTTTTTTATACCAGCAAAAGGCCCTAGCGTAGATACAGTTATACTGGCAGAAGAGTGCTTTTGCTGGTATAGCTTATTTTATTTGGGGATATGGCATAAACTATACAGCCAATATAAACCATGTCTACACGAGGAGTGTTTACCAATATAGCTATCTTTGTATAGCTATACCAGCAATCCTTTTCTAGTGTAGGTTAGGCCTCAGTGTAAACTGTAATCCCCAAAGAACAGGGGCCGGGTCCTTGTGGTCCATACACAGTGGTGGCACATCAATAATAAATGCCATCTTCTCGCCAAGATCTCTGGGGCTGTTTGCACGGAGGCTGCTCCCGAAGACTGCAACATGCATCACTCCACTTGAGGCAGTATGGTATCTGGATGGAACTGTTTCCAGATTCCTCCCACTGGACCAAAACTGAAACCAGGCCTTCTAATGAGTGGTGGAGAAAGGAGGAAATGAAGGGGGAGGATTGGCAGTGACCACTAAATAACCCTCCTCCTAAAGAGAGTCTTCATGAGATTAGATTTACATACTACTTGTTTGTGATACTAACATACAAAAATCACAGGAAAAATTGGAATTGACCCTTCATCCAAAACTGGTTGCCCAATGTATCCGAGAAGCTGTTTCCCTTACTGCACACACTCTTAGACACACAATGAATGGATAATCTGTCCTTACTCGCCTGCTTTGCTCAGAAACTACAAGGCGATGTGTGTATGTGTGTGACATTAGGTCCCACACATACAGCAATGACAGGCCTACAAGACAAGTTAAGGAATAAAGCTGTACAAGAATCAGTTGTTTTACAGGCTGGGTTCTTGAAAACACGTTCTCTCTAGTTTACTTAGTTTTACAACCCTAAATTTTGCTCTGTGCTTAGAGTATGCAGTACTATCAATCCCAAGTGCCCAAAAACAATGATTCAGGCCTCCAAGAAATCAAGAATAGCTTAAAAATCATGAGATTAAAAAAAAAAAAAAATCTCAGTCTTCTGGTTTTTGAGCCCGTAGGTGCATTTGGGTCATGTTTTCAAACTTCTCTGTACAACCATTTAGACTAAAAGCTTACTTTTTCGTATAGAAAAAAACTGAGATTTTTGTATCACCTCACTCCTGGAGTTGCAGCTTTGAGTAAAACTCCAAAGATTGAAGGATATTAAGGTCCCCATTCTTAGGAATGCTGCTGCTGTGATGTGCACAGTGATCCACAGTGACTTCCCCTGAGTTGTTTGTTACAAATGGCCTTTGATAAAGTATGAAGGAGTGCAGTAGTCTGTTGCCTAGTGCAGTGGTTCTCAAAGCCGGTCCGCCGCTTGTTCAGGGAAAGCCCCTGGCGGGCCAGGCCGGTTTGTTTACATGCCGCGTCCGCAGGTTCGGCCGAATGCAGCTCCCACTGGCCGCGGTTTGCTGCTCCAGGCCAATGAGGGCTGCAGGAAGTGGCGTGGGCAGAGGGATGTGCTGGCCGCCGCTTCCCACAGCCCCCATTAGCCTGGAGCGGTGAACCATGGCCAGTGGGAGCCGCAATCGGCCGAACCTGCAGACGCAGCAGGTAAACAAACCGGCCCGGCCCACCAGGGGCTTTCCCTGAACAAGCGGCGGACTGGCTTTGAGAACCACTGCACTAGGCAACAGACTACTGCACTCCTTCATACTTTATCAAAAGCCATTTGTAACAAACAACTCAGGGGAAGTCACTGTGGACCACTGTGCACATCTCAGCAGCAGCATTCCTAAGAATGGGGACCTTAATATCCTTCTCCTCAAACCCTGGAAATGATTTTGCAAGGAACAAGCACAATGTGGGGGAGGTTGTTGGTTGGTTTGTTTGTTTGAAACCAATATACCTCATCGATCTCCTCCCCATTCCTAACAAAGAACTTGATCATAACAAAACCAATGTTTTCCAAATTAATTTTAAAAGACATATACAGTGCCATTTCCTAATTCTGTAAGAGCAACAAAGAGTACTGATTATAACTGGTAAAAGATCTAGTCAACCTTTCAAAAACCACATATGTAAGATTTATTAATTAGTTATATAAAACAAACACCAACCAGATAAAAGTGCTATGTTTCAACATCATTTGTAAAATCCTCTGACAACAGGGATGAAAATAGGGACATCCAGAAGTGTAATGGCAGTGCCATTATGGAAGTTTTACTTGGAAGTACTTTGAATCATTCTATCACTCTAATTCAGAGAGTAACCTGACCCCTCCCCTTTTTGAACAGAAAAAGGAGAGTTGAAAGCCCATGGAGAGAGAGTAAAGCCCATTTCAACTACTAGAGTATGGTGAGAAGGGGGAAAGAAAAGTAATTTTTCTCCTATCTTCCACAACAACCAAGGCTGAGGATTGACAAGCAAATTGACGCACTGCTCAGAGGGCAAAAGATAAATGTTTGATGAATTGGCCATTGCTGGAGGAGTGATGGGCTTCATATGTGCATAATGGACTAGCTGCCGTTCAATTCAGATTGCCTGCCAAGATAAGAAACCATAATGAATGGACGAAGCACAGCCTCTACCATAAGAAAGTATAATCTGACTAGTTTTAATAAACTTAATAAAAAAGATGAAGCAGAGAGAGGCAAGGAGGACTGGCCTTTGTGACCAGCTGTGAGAGGTGAGAACAAATAATAGATGCTCAAGCAAGACAGAAGAGAAGTGTTGCGGACGTACCATTTGAATCCCTCCCTTTCATTGTTAAGAAGTGTCTTTAGAACATCTAAAATAAACCACATGCACAAAAACAGAACAAAGCATAATAATGTTCATTATACCCATTGTAAAAAGACTATTTTTTCTCTTTCCACCCAACAGCTACAATATATTGTCTCTCTCTCTCTCACACACACACACACACACTCTCTCTCTCTCTCTCTCTCTCTCTCTCTCTAAGGCTAGATCTACACTCAAAATGTTTGGTTCGGGGTGTAATTCTTTACATTTTTATACTGGCCAAAAGCCCTAGTGCAGGGGTCCTCAAACTGGGGGTCGGAACCCCTCAGGGGGTTGCAAGGTTATTACATGGGGGTTGCGAGCTGTCAGCCTCCACCTGAAACCCCGCTTTGCATCCAGCATTTATAATGGTGTTAAATATATAAAAAGTGTTTTTAATTGATTGGGGGCAAGGGGGGTGTCGCACTCAGAGGCTTGCTATTTGAAAGGGGTCACCAGTACAAAAGTTTGAGAATCACTGCCTAGTGTAAACACAGTTATACCAATGCCCCTTTGCCTATATGTCTTATTTCATTCAGAGAACTGATATATCTATATCATCTACAGCACTCTTTTGCCAGTATAAGCTGCATCTCCACTACAAGTGTTTGCTGGTAGATCTGTAACAGCAAACCCTTTCTAGTGCAGGCCTAATTTCTGCTGGGTTGCCAATGAAAGTTCTTTTGGTTCAGACTTTGCCCTTTCAGGGCCCAACTGGGGTCACAGGTAGCTTCCAAACCTACAGGAGACAGCCAGCAATTTCAACGCAGGAGGTGTTTTTAATTTATTTAGCATATCCATCAGGCAACTTTCACTTCAATGCTGCCATATTGATCACAGTGAAATCTCATGAGATTTTATCAATGAGGGCCAAAAGGAATAACAGCAGCAGCAGCAGCTCTGTGTATCTTGAAAGCTTGTCTCTTTCACCAACAGAAGCTTGTGAAATAAAAAAGTTTCCTCACACACTTTGTCAGCCCAAAGCAATGTCCTTTTTCACAATTAAGGGATTATATGGAGTGATGAGCAGTCTTTTTTATTCACTTAGGAAAGCAGAGTGCAGGTCACCTGAGCAATCCCTCTCACTGGAAACTCCAAAGTATTTAAGGCCAAAGTTGCTCCAGGATTCACTGTCCTGCGTATCTACTGCAGTGACACTTAGCATTTGCAATAACAACAGCCACATTAGCAACGTGAAAAAAGCGCTAGAGGGCTTCGTTTACTGTACATCTATTTGCAATATTGTTTTTGTTCATCAATAACATAGTGATCGCTATGGAAAAAAAAAATCAACATTCACCAAGATGGTGATGTCTGAGATAACAGTATTTTCCTTACACTTGAATAGGAAATGATTTCTCAGATACTGTGCTGCAAATGTTTGTACTTACTGACATTTTAACGGTGACTGTTGTAAATGCACAGGGCCATATTCACTTTTACTGCAAATCTTCCTTTATAGAATGAATAGCAGTAGTACCAGCAGCAGAAACCTACTCTTAGAAGAGATCCTGCTGCAGTTGAAGGCAACAGGAATTTACACCGACTTCAGTGGCAGCAGGATTCGGCTCAGGATCTGTCTTTACACTACATTTACAGGGGATGGAAATACACTTTGCTGTAAAATACAGTATTTGGCCATGTAGAAGAGTTGGGGTTTTGTTTGTTTGTTTGTTTGTTTTTTGTCGTCCCCCCCTCCCCCGGGTAGGAAGGTAGGGATTACAGGGGAAAGGCAGCTGGAATGCACAACACAGAATAGTATGTTAGCGCCATCTGTGTCCTCTCCCTTTTTTACTTTTTCCTTTGATAATGAAAAATAAAGAAGGAAACATTAAATAGTCTCCTTTCGTAAGTATTCAAATTACCATCTTCTTGATGTCTCTTATGCAGCCTGTGTCAGATTTTAGCAGAAATGATTACATGCAAGAGAGATGTCTAGTTTTCAGTATAAATGTTATATAACTGCAAAAGGAAAGTAACTCATTACTGAGCAGCTCAGTAAGGCTCCCACTACTGAAGAAAATAAAGTTTTAAGGCAAGAGGGTCTCTCCTCTCTCCCCCTCTGTATGTGAGTGAGAAAGTGAGTGAGAGAGAGAAAGACAGAGAGGTAAGGCTCAGGAGTGCCGGGTGAATTATAGACTGCCTCTCAAGATTCACAGCTCTTCGTGGTAGGAGGTTAATATTCTCACATGTCATTAGGTCTGCTGGCTCTACTGATGGCTCATTGAATCAGGCAGCAAATTATTTCCTCATGCTGCAGAGGACACAACACTTCAAAGGGAAGGAGCCAGGGTCAAGACGGCTCTCCAGTTCGATTAATGAGTTGGGATCAGCAGAGGTTGCCTGTAGGTAAGAATGTGACTGAAGCTTTTGACAAAGCTGACTTTTTGAACAGGACTTGACCCAAGCCCCTTGCCCCCCTCACCACCAAATTTTATTTCCAACCATTGCCTCTGACTGACCTGCTCAGGCCTGTTGGGATAGTTTTGACCTCCTCAGTCTTTGTTACCAGACACAGGAGCTGTCTGCCTATATTTGATGTGTCTCTCTCTAAAGGCCACATCATCTTATCTGAGTCTCATCAGAATACTTCAGATCTGCACAGCAGCAAAAGAATATGATTCAAGAGGAATCATTTCAAATTTTTAATTTTCTTACCAAATTTGTTTGGAGGGTGGAAATCACTCAAACAGCAGCTTTCAGTATCATAAAGGAAGACTGATTTCTAAATGTCGTTAAAAGCAGACAATAAAAACACAAAGATTGTTAAAAGCATACAGCTTACATATTAAAATGATGGAAAAGCAGAAAATATACGCTCCTGTCTGCATGGATTTGCTGACTAAGAATATTCTCAGCAAATAATGTATTATATCAAATATTTCTGTACAAAGTTTTTATTTTTATTGCCTTAGTAGCAAGAGATAAGAGACAATTAAAACTTAACGGCCACTATATTCATCTCTCTCTAAAAGCTGAACTATATTCTCAGTTTGATAGGTCCCTGAAATATTTTAATGCATATTTAAATAGATCTAATAAACCACTAAAGTGAGCTTCATCACACTAATGCAATGTTTCTGATCAGGTCTACCTACACTTCACACGTTCTCCAGCAAGAATGAATAACTACATCAGCATGCAAACTGTTGGACTAGTAAGCTTCTAAAATCATTCAGTTACTGTTTATTGAACCTAGGGCTTTACCAATTAGACACTGATCAAGTCATTCACTCGACTTTATTAGAAAAAAAGGTCTTTAAAAAAAGATACGAGTTCAAGAAACTTCACCATCCTTATATTAATGTTTCCTGGCTGACCATCTATATTGCCCTGCAATTTTTTTATTTTTTAAACAGACAACACTTTAAATTTAATTTCTGATTTATTTGCCCTTCACTCACATTTTGAAAGATATTTTTAAACTTAATTTTGAAATGAAACTGACATCATTCCAAGGGCCCGATATACCAGTAAATATTTGTTATACTGAATTCATAGTCAGGGCCGGCGCAGCCCATTAGGCGACCTAGGTGGTCGCCTAGGGCGCTACAATTTGGGGGGCGGTGACCGCGGCAGTATTTCGGCAGCGGGACCTTCCGCCGCCTCTGTGGGGGGCGGCATTTCGGGGCGGGACCTTCCGCCGCCTAGAGCGGCAGAAAAGCTGGCAGCGCTCCTGTTCATAGTGTGTACAAAAGTTTAAGCTAAAAGATCAGTCCAGGGGTCTGGGATTTGCTTACGCTTTTCAGGACTATGTCTTTTTTATTTTCTTCACACCAAGGCCAAGAGTTTCAAAAGCATGTGCCTGAAGTTAGGCTCTGAAGTCTTAGATATGTACAATGCTGAGCACTATGCAGAGTGCATTTACTTCAACAGAAGCACTTTTGAAAATCTCGCCACTTACTTAGGAATTGAATTTTGGTCACACTTTCAAAAATCTTGGCATAATCTCAGTTTCTTGACAGATCCATTCTTTTGTTGTATATACATACTGTTGTATTTGCTTTGCAATTTTATTCTCTTTTCCCTTCTCCTTCCCACATCTTTCTCAGAGTTCAAAAGCATATTATTATTATCATCATCATCCTTGTTACAGATATCCTTATTGTAATGGGTTTTTTAGCCAGAAAAGCTAGTAAACAGATGACTAGGTCTATGGAACAGGAATTAGGATGGGAGTGACCTCTATATAAGTGAACCAGCTTGTAAGAGTGATCAGAATTCTTCCAGACAGGATATCTAACTGCTTAACAGCATGTCTTTCACACAGGTGTATCATTCTAAATTGTACATATACAAGCAATGGACCAAATTTTGCTCTTAGTTACATCCATACCATGGTAACAGTGTAAAAGTGGCAACACATGAATAACTTTACTCCCATTAGGATGGATCATGTATACATGTAAGCTCAATGGGACTGTATGTATAAAGTTAAGTACATGAGTAAGTCTTTGCAGGATGAGGGCCTTAGATTATACACCTTTATCTTCTATTCAGTGGCAGGTGGTTGTCTTGATTTTTTTTTTCATTTTATTGCTACTAATTTGTTCCATTTTACACTCATTCACAATTAACTAACAAAATTTCCATCCAAAAAAGGAATTACATTACCTACATCAAGTAATTAAAAAAAAATGCTAAAAAATTTTTTTTTAATGCTTATCCTCATTTAAACCTCCTTCTTCCCCTTTTAATTTGAATAATTTTTCTATTGTTCATATATCGCAAAAAAGGTAATGACATTACCTCATTGCTTCAGTGTCAGAAGCAGCAAGTACTTAATAGTGAGTACGGTTAGTCAAAATAACACTCTAGAATGAAGCCTCCAGAATGACACAAAGTGTCACTCTGCCATGCGAATCACTGGAGTTTCCCAGGAACATACATGATTGACAACAGATGTGTCTCCTCTAGTTCCAACACCATTTGAAGAGAAAGGAATAAGCACATCACAGAGAGTGTTAGATGCTGTCCTCTTGACAGCGTGTTGACATTCCATTATTAATCAGCAGTATATTTAAAATTGGACTGGACAAAACACTGGAGGAAAAAAAACCTGTAGCGAACAATCCTACAATAGAAGAAGGATAGATTAGAGGATCTAATATGTTTGTTTCTTAATCACTAATTGATATGATTTGGCCAACTGAACGCCTATGCATATGGTATACAGCAGAAATACCCCATCCATGTGGTTCTTTGAACATACCAACCACAAATCTATTGATTATACTCTATTAGGTACACCTTTAAAAGACATGCTACTCTACACGCTTGTTGTAAGCGGGATGGGGAGGAAGAGAAAGTAGAAATTAGCATGGGTGTCATGGGGGGAGGGATAGCTCAGTGGTTTGAGCATTGGCCTGCTAAACCCAGGGTTGTGAGTTCAATACTTGAGGGGGCCATTTAGGGATCTGGGGCAAAATCAGTACTTCGTCCTGCTAGTGAAGGCAGGGGGCTAGACTCGATGACCTCTCAGGGTCCCTTCCAGCTCTATGAGATAGGTATAACACAATACTAGTTGTTATTGCACTACATGTATTTACATGCATCACAAAATGAACCATAGCTCCATTATTATTTAAGTAAACACCTTAATTTCCATCTTAAAATTGTGGAGCCAGATCTTGCAAGCAACTTCACATGAATAGTCTCTAATGCCTGTGACAGAGTCACTTGCAGGAGCAGGGTTGTGTGGTGAGATCAACAAGGCGATCTAGTGTTAGCCTCTGCACCACAATGTGAAAAGTTTCCATCTCTAGAGAAGGTGATGGATGACTGAAGTAGTATGTTCCCCCATATCACGAAAGGGCAAATCCCTTTCACAGCTTAGGAAAAAGTACTGATGCGGGTATAGATCCCTATATATTCTGTGATGAAATTCAGCTTTCTGAACTTGGGGTCCCATATTCATTAAGTCTCACCTCCCATCACAAAAAGTACAGGCCCTCAAAAGAGATCAGAAGTGCCCAAAGGAGAAATAATAAACCAAGGAGTATTAGATTCAAAACAGAATAAGATTTGCAACAAGGTCAGAATAATGACAATCAGAATATACACACTGAAAAACATGGAGGGCAGAGGCTGAACAACAGGAAATAGGTTAATTCAGGATGATGCTAAATCATTGTAAACTATAGCAACTACTATAACTACCGTTAATGGAATTTTGTATGCATTTAAGTTTAAAAGACATACCTTTCAGACAACAATTAACTCAACTTCTCTCTAGTTAGGTATCTAATTCAAAGTAGTTTACTTCAAGCCTTGTTTGTCATGTTCATTCACTTATGTAAATGTCTAATCTAAAATAATAACCTTGACTGTGTTACCATTTTCCCTAGGTTTTCAAACTGATTACCTTCACACACAAAGAGGTGATTGGCTACCTATTATCTTGGAACCCTTTCAGAGACTGTAAATAACCAGTTGTCTCTGGTGCAAAACAACAGCAGCCGCCAAACCCCAACCCCCCCCACAACTCTTGACTCACTGGTAGAGAACATATGAGTGCACGTGTTGAGTTATAAACCAACTGGGACATCAGTTCAAGACTTTCCCCCCCACCAACTGGTGAAATTTTTGGTCCATGCTATAAGAAGGTGCCTGAAGATTCCAAGACATTAAATTCCCGCATCTGGTGACTGGGTTGCAGTGGCTTATTCTGAGAATGCACTGGCCCTGAGCTCACACTGCGTACACAGACGGAGTTTGTTCCTGGGGCAATCATATTTCTGGACTGCACACACTGCAGGTCTCGCTAATCATGTTACCAAATTCCTAAGTAACTGTCACAGTGAATGATCAATGGATGTCTGCAACATAGGTGCCCCAATGGCCTATATAAAACCACTCCCCCTTCCACAGACCACATCAAAGCACTTTTGCTGTCTCATGGCCTTTTACACAGTCATTTTGGCCCCTGCTATAAAATTTGGTAGTAAAGGTTTGGGTTTAAAACATTAAAAGAAATAAATAGAGAAGGATTTTATAGTTGAAAACCTCATCTTGTCATTACTGAAGGGTAAAAAAAAAACCTTATTTTTTGTTAAAATTAAAGCAAAAATTAAATCATCTTATTATGTAATTGGAACTAGGCTTCAGGCGTTAGCAGTAAAGAAGGGATTAAGGCCTCAACCACCTGGGTTGTCATTCTCCTGGGCCCCATTACCACCCCCTTATTCGTTTTTATAGCCAACAGATTAAAATGGGAGCGCCGCAATCTTTGATCTTTCACTTGCTGACACAAATCCTTTCAAGCCTCCAACGTTTTCTGCTGAGGTAATTAGTACTAATTAAAAGGTTTCCAACAGCCTTTGCTCTAGTTTTTTTCCCCTCCAAAGAAATTGCTTTTACAAGTGCCTTCCATCTTTGAAATGTATGCATCGCTCACTTTCTTCTTTATCTGACTCGGAGAGATCAAGTGGATTAGTGACTCCATTATTCCCCAAGACAAAGCCAAACAACAGGTTTTTACTATCTCTCTGACCTGTTGAGGTACAGGGTGTATATTCAGAAACAAGCGCCTCTGCTTGTATTTCAAAGACAGTCCAATTATGCACTAAAAAGACACAATGCAGGGTTTCTGCATTTAAGAATGGACATCATTTAATGAGGCAGTGTTCTCTCAGAAGTGATAGAGGCAACTGCTTCACTAATCAAACTGACAAGTTGTAGAACTAATAATAAGGTCCTCTTTGTTTGCATTCTTTTTATGTGTTTGTGTATCGGAGAAGGTAAAAACAACTTTTCTGATAAAAATTCCAACTTTGCTATTGACTCATATTTGCTACTGAGTTAAAAAAAGTTTAAGAAATATCTCCTTGAAGGTAATTCGAAGGAGATGAAAGCCCTTTCTGCAAAAGTCTCTGCACTGTAATTAAGCAGCATGCACTGTTATAAGGTAGATTGATAGCTGACTAAAATATTACTGTGAACAAAACACAGTGTTTTATGGGGTGTCTGAAGTATTATTGAAGACCCAACTTTAAAAAATAAAAAGCTGTAACAAAAAGAAACAATACTTTGCACTGAGAAAGGTTTATGTTCTGAACTTATAGGTTTTCAAATGATTGCTCCATCGACATGGACCCTATACGGATCATTTTTCTTTATGAAAACCTGGAAGCTTTGTGCCTACTGTGATAAAAATAAATTACACTTCATGCAGCAAAAGTGCTGTTCAGAAAAGAGGACAGTTCTCCAGCTCTTAAAGTCCTCGCTTCCTATTGAAAAATGACAGCAGCTCTCTCATGCTGTAGTATCTCTGGCACAATAGATCAGGAATCATACACACAGCCAACAAGAGGCTATCTAACTTATTATATGCACAGGAGTCTATTCTCTTGCGATGCCAGCACAAAACTCCTGCTGGCACTAATCGAGCTGCCTGTGCATATCAAGAGGAGAAATGAACCCAGAGAGTATATCAGAATTTCTAACCTGAAGTTAGAAAGTTTTTGAATTAACAGTACAGGAAAGTCAATCAATATCTTCCTGATCCTTCCTATTCTTTTACTTTCCTTCCAACAACTGTTCGACTACAGTAGCAATTTCTTTATATTTAACTTTCCTCAGAGGATTTAAAAGCACTACAGACTTTAATCACCTAAGCCTTATTACACCACTGTGAAGTAAGTTTCATCCGACTCATTTTGCCAAGGCCATATGGAAAGAACCAAGAATAAAACATTAACTAGTATCCTAGTTCCCTAATTTAACCACGACACCATACTCCTCCATTATGCATGCACATGAAACAAACCTTCAGAAGAAGCTAGGTTAAGCCTTTCATATGTGCAAGCTCACAGGGGGAGCAAAAGGATACTTCATAACACAATGCTTTCAAATAATTCTCTTGTCCCAATGATTTGTATTAAATGTACACTGCTAGATGAGGCAACAAAACCCAGGCAATGGACTCAGGAAACCTCTATAAAAATAGGCCTGATAGAGTTAATCTCCTCAACTTGCAACTAGGAAAAGAGATAAAAGTTGGGCACTATTGCATTAGTTTGGGCTCCCCGTGGGAACAATTTATAGAGTGTAGAATTTTAATGTGTAAGAAGATGGAACCTTAGATACATTGTGGAAATGAATGTGAAAGGACAGTGTCCTTGCTGTCTATTGGAATTGTATTTGGCATCCCTATTGCAGAGGTGATAGTAAACTGATTTGACATACAATAGAACCTCAGAGTTACGAACACCTCGGGAATGGAGGTTGCTTGTAACTGAACAAAATGTTATGGTTGTTCTTTCAAAAGTTTACAACTGAACATTGGCTTAATACAGCTTTGTAACTTTACTATGCAGAAGAAAAATGCTGCTTTTAACCATCTTAATTTAAATGAAACAAGCACAGAAACAGTTTCCTTAGCTTGTCAATTTTTTTTTTAAACTTTCCCTTTACATTTTTAATAGTTTACGTTGAGCACTGTACTATACTGTATTTGTTTGGGGGGTTGTTTTTTTTGGTCTCTGCTGTTGCCTGATTGTGTATTGCCAGTTCCAAATGAGGTACATTGACTGGTCAGTTTGTAACTCTGGTGTTCATAATTCTGAGGCTCTACTGTAAACAATACTGTGAACGACTATCTTTATTCTGTCACCCAACCACCGTAGTATCTGAGCATTTTCCATGTAAAATCAATACCACTGGCTAAGTTCCTACTGGACTTCAAAGAGTCTCTGGCACTTCTCCCTTTATGGAGCCAGAACTGTGCTTGGGGTAGGGGTTGGGAATAAAAGGGGTTTTTGAATTGTGAAATCGTGACCTCAGTGTCAGCAACAACATCAAGTTTTCAAAAATCATGAGACTGACATAAAAATTATGAGAATTTCAAAGTAATATTTTTGGATTCTTTTTATTTGCCTTCTCGTGTTTGAGTCTTTATAGGTTCACATTTTCAAGTTTTTCTGCACAATCATCAGGACTAGAAACTCCCCCCCACCATCACCTTTTTTAAAAGGAAAATGACAACTGAGATTCTCACATGATCAAATGAATCTAAGCGCTTAGGGCTTTAAGAAAAGCACCAAATATTACATGACTCAAAATGACATGAGTTGACAACATTGTGTAAAGCAGATATAGATTTAGCAATGGTAGGAGAAAACTGAGTTCCACATGTAATATTTTAGAAAATCCAGACATTAAATCTCACTTTGAATACTTAATCACGGAGGCCTTTAAAAACAAGCAAAATGAGATTCTTATTGGTGATCACAATTTAGGTAAGCAAAACCTGATAGACTAGTCCAGTTTTCTTCTTTTTGGAAGCCAGAGCAAGCTGCAATTCTCAGGTCAACAGAGAACAGGGATATCAAAGAAAGTCACCATCTTCATGTGGCCTTTGAGGTTAGCTCTCACCAGACCGTAAACAGTTGTTGCGACCATAGGGGCTCATTATTCATCAACTATGGAATGCATGGATCACGAGCAGCTGGCCATTTGAGATATGTGGGGGGAAGGTAGAACTTTCTGACAAAGGGATATCAGTCCAGATCGGCAGACCCAAAGTGTATCAGTTTCTTTGAATTTGCTTGCAATAATCATGTAAAACCTTTACATGTGATGTTTCCCTGCCCAATAATCATTATTTCAATAACCCTCAAAACATAAGAACGGCCATACTGGGTCAGACCAAAGGTCCATCTAGCCCAGTACCCTGTCTTCTGACAGTGGCCAATGCCAAGTGCCTCAGAGGGAATGAACAGAACAGATAATCATCAAGTGATCCATCCCCTGTCACCCATTCCCAGCTTCTGGCAAACGGAGGCTAGGGACACCATCCCTGCCCATCCTGGCTAATAGCCATTAATGGACCTATCCACCATGAATGTATCTAGTTCTTTTTTTAATCCTGTTATAGTCTTGGCCTTCATAACATCCTCTGGCAAGGAGTTCCACAGGATGACTGTGCATTGTGTGAAAAAATATGTCCTTTTGTCCGTTTTAAACCTGTTGCCTATTAATTTCATTTGGTGGCCCTTAGTTCTTGTGTTATGAGGAGTAAATAATACTTCCTTATTTACTTTCTCCACACTAGTCAAAGAAACCCTGCAATCACAATCCAATGTGTACATATATGAGGAAAGGGAGGGGGATGGGGAGAGTAAAGGAACTGATTTCAGTTTGAGTTTCTAAGAAGCAATTATAAACAAGAGGGAGAGAAAAGAATTCTTGAGATTATGAAAAAAAAATACTTCAACTGTGTCTCTGTTCGACTCACATTTATCCCTTGAAAAATATTCTGCCAAAGGGTGCATTTTGACAGGGAAAAGATGAAGAGTGGAGGGAAAAGGTAGCAGTTTGTCATAACGGATGACACTGCAATGCAGGCTGAAGTCAGGATTGAATATTTACAAACCCATTTGGGGTGAGATTTTAAAAGGGAAAGAAATAACTATCCATAGGCGACCTTCACCCTGCTTAAATAAATTGGGGGCTGGAGAGAGGAGTGCAACAGCTAAGACTGATCCAATACAGTCAATATAATCACAAGCAGACATGGAAAATTTCATTCAAGAGACCTTTTCGCTATTCATATGCTATGTGCATCAGCACGTTATAAGTTTAACTTGAACATAAAATGGAAAGTCCAGAAGGAAAAAAAATAATTTTGCAAGAATCTGCATTCAGGTTGTTTACTACCAGCTTAATATGATACAAAGTGGAGGGGCTAGATAGCTTAGGTCTCATGGGGCTGAAAGAAATTAGAGCCCCTAGGTAATCAGTTTACATTCAGCCCAGGTCAGTAGAGCCTAAGAGCTGCTACCCTATGAAGACTGTTCGATGGCCAATGTGAAATAAGTTTTATGGTCTCAATCCAACTCTCAGTGATTTGGTAACCACATTATAAAAACGCACCATCACTGGCACTTTTGTCATTAGTTTCGGATGAGAAGCCAGGGACCAAACCAACCTCCCACTGACAGAAGTGATCCCTCCAGGGATAGGGCTAAGGTAGGCTGGTAAGCCTAAGTAGGGAAGCCATTACTTCTGATGCCTGTTCTTGCATCTATTCTGCAGATAGCCCTGGAGGATCAACTCCTTTCTGTCAATCTGGCACCTTTCACAAACACTACATTCACACTTTACTGAAACAAACACAACCTGCCTCCCATCAAACAATGTGTGATATACATGTCTAGCTATTTAAATAACACCCAAGCAACTTGGCAATATATGTTAGACACTGACACAACCATGCAAGTAATCTCTCATTCAGGCATTAATCCAACTTCCAGTGAAGTCACTGGGACTCTTTCCACAGACTTGAACTGGAGCTGGTTTGGGCTAATATTATGGTGGCATCAGGAGTGACTCCGTATTTAAGATTATGGTGAACTTTTCACTTAAAGCAGCACTTCCACTGTTCAGTGACTGAATTTAGTCTCCACATTTCCCACGTTATCTGTTCAGAGGGCGAATGCATTTTCTAAGGCATTTTCTAAAATAGGCAGGAACTTTAAAAAAAATGAAATTAAATTAAAAGTCACCAGGGCCTGATGAAATGCATCCTAGAATACTCAAGGAGCTAATAGAGGAGGTATCTGAGCCTCTAGCTATTATCTTTGGAAAATCATGGGAGACGGGAGAGATTCCAGAAGACTGGAAAAGGGCAAATATAGTGCCCATCTATAAAAAGGGAAATAAAAACAACCCAGGAAACTACAGACCAGTTAGTTTAACTTCTGTGCCAGGGAAGATAATGGAGCAAGTAATTAAGGAAATCATCTGCAAACACTTGGAAGGTGGTAAGGTGATAGGGAACAGCCAGCATGGATTTGTAAAGAACAAATCATGTCAAACCAATCTGATAGCTTTCTTTGATAGGATAACGAGTCTTGTGGATAAGGGAGAAACTGTGGATGTGGTATACCTAGACTTTAGTAAGGCATTTGATACGGTCTCGCATGATATTCTTATCGATAAACTAGGCAAATACAATTTAGATGGGGCTACTATAAGGTGCGTGCATAACTGGCTGGATAACCGTACTCAGAGAGTTGTTATTAATGGTTCCCAATCCTGCTGGAAAGGCATAATGAGTGGGGTTCCGCAGGGGTCTGTTTTGGGACCGGCTCTGTTCAATATCTTCATTAACGACTTAGATATTGGCATAGAAAGTACGCTTATTAAGTTTGCGGATAATACCAAACTGGGAGGGATTGCAACTGCTTTGGAGGACAGGGTCATAATTCAAAATGATCTGGACAAATTGGAGAAATGGTCTGAGTTAAACAGGATGAAGTTTAACAAAGACAAATGCAAAGTGCTCCACTTAGGAAGAAAAAATCAGTTTCACACATACAGAACGGGAAGAGACTGTCTAGGAAGGAGTATGGCAGAAAGGGATCTAGGGGTTATAGTGGACCACAAGCTAAATATGAGTCAACAGTGTGATGCCGTTGCAAAAAAAGCAAACATGATTCTGGGATGTATTAACAGGTGTGTTGTGAGCAAGACACGAGAAGTCATTCTTTCGCTCTACTCTGCTCTGGTTAGGCCTCAGCTGGAGTATTCTGTCCAGTTCTGGGCACCGCATTTCAAGAAAGATGTGGAGAAATTGGAAAGGGTCCAGAGAAGAGCAACAAGAATGATTAAAGGTCTTGAGAACATGACCTATGAAGGAAGGCTGAAAGCATTGGGTTTGTTTAGTTTGGAAAAGAGAAGACTGAGAGGGGACATGATAGCAGTTTTCAGGTATCTAAAAGGGTGTCATAAGGAGGAGGGAGAAAACTTGTTCACCTTAGCCTCTAAGGATAGAACAAGAAGCAATGGGCTTAAACTGCAGCAAGGGAGGTCTAGGTTGGACATTAGGAAAAAGTTCCTAACTGTCAGGGTGGTTAAACACTGGAATAAATTGCCTAGGGAGGTTGTGGAATCTCCATCTCTGGAGATATTTAAGAGTAGGTTAGATAAATGTCTATCAGGGATGGTCTAGACAGTATTTGGTCCTGCCATGCGGGCAGGGGACTGGACTCGATGACCTCTCGAGGTCCCTTCCAGTCCTAGAATCTATGAAACTATGAATCTATAAAATACATCTCCCTATAGCTAATGAACCTGTCACCAAAATTCAAAACTTCACATCTTCACCACAATACAGAAATAGGGCACTTTTTGAAATGTTAACACTAATCTGAGATTAAAAGTTGTTCCCTTTCCTTCTGATAACTATTTAATGTGTTAATATCCACCATATGATTCCTTTTGCCAATGCTATCCAGCTTCACTCTGCACATAGATCACTGGGCAGCTCCTAACTATGAGGATCCAGGCCAGGACGTGGGGCCAGAGAGGTAACAATGAAGAAAAGTAGTACATGGCAGATACCTATTCCTCAGCCCCACTCCATACACTCTGCTGTTGAGCCAGCTCTGCAGTTGTCTGGCTAGGTTGCTTCACACAGGACCCCAATCTGCCAACCCACATTGTACTTTATATTTCTTTATTCTCCTAATGCCCCAACCTCCCCCCACCCAAAATCTGAACAGGTTTAGTATAGTATCAGAGGGGTAGCCATGTTAGTCTGGATCTGTAAAAAGCTACAAAGAATCCTGTGGCACCTTACAGACTAACAGACCTATTGGAGCATAAGCTTTCATGGGTGAATACCCACTTCGTCAGACGCATGACACATGCGACTGACGAAGTGAGTATTCACCCACAAAAGCTTATGCTACAATACGTCTGTTAGTCTATAAGGGGCCACAGGTTTAGTATAGACACACCCAGGCTGAAAAACCTGCCCTAGTCCATTCGAAGAGGAGCCACAGGAAGTTTAAGAGATGAAGCAGCTGCCTCTGTATTAGAACTACTATTTCAATAAAAAATTCCTGAATAAATTCAAATTCTGCCTCTTTACCCTTTACAGTGTATTATGCCTTTCCCATTGGTGCTATATTTTTAAGGCCTTTCAACGACTTCTAAATGGAGTAGGGAGATGAAAGGTTAGCCTTACTTTGCAAGGTTATATTCTATATTTGGCAGGAAGTACAATGTGAATAAATTGCACTCTTTCACCAGTGAAAGGGAAAATAGTTATGGGTCTTAAGGAGAGCTAATTTTGGTGATCTAATATTTTTAAGTATTGTTTGCAAACATGATTGGGGTATTATAACACTTCCATTTGTCAAGGAAACCTATGGTAGAAATATGTGCTGTTCCAATCATTTTTTTATGTTCATGTTGTTATTTATTTTATTTTGTGTGTATCGATTTTTATATGGTCATCCAGCAACTAATATTTGTGAAGCTGTGTGAAATACAACAGCATTGCTCATTCCACTCGGTTTTCCAAATGGTGTTTGCATTTTTGTTATCCTGTTCAGGTATAATTCCATATATCCATGAAAGTACATGTTAGTTGCTTAAAAGGGATCAAAGGAAAATGAATTTTCCGTTATTGAGTCACATTTCTCCAATAAAATTGCTCATGGGTCCTCTTTAAAAGTGATACACCGCTGTATTTAATAATAGCATTCTAGTCCAGAAAGTTGTTATATAAAAGAAAGTGTCTTTTTACATTAAAAAAGCAACATGAGCAAATCAAAGCTTAAACAAGACATAATAGGAACTTAAAATCCACAAAACAAATTTCACAGACTGTACTAAAATGTGTGCACTGACTAAAATAAAAGAATGTTTGCATGCGTTCCTTATCTAAACTCATTATGATAGTAGCATAACGAGAATGTGCTTGAAAAGTGAGATATTCACACAACTATTTTGACTGCATTCTTTGGGTTTGAAAAAAAAATATTTGGTGTATTTTTAGTGCATGAATGGAGACACCAGGGAGGAATATAACCAAAATGACTGTAGGAGCGGTTTGTGTGCATGCACTACTATAAACCTGCTCTAGCTCCTAAGTAATGGGCATTCTGTATCACTTTGGTTATCTGAATTTTATTGTCTATTACTTTAAATTGCAAGAGGATTTTCTTTAATCCATTATTCTTGATAAGGTAATGATTCTTTAGTGTGTTACCATTTTAGCATCTAACCATGTTGGTTTTTTTAGGCAAGAAAGCAGGGGGTGTTTTTCCACTCATGCATTCTACAAGTAAAACTGTTCTTGGTGCCACCCACAATCTCACTATGCAAGTCAGTTGTGCATAGTTACCTTTGTGAATCGCTGGTACGATGATGCAGGCTCTCTCAGATACGTATGAGAAATGCTCATTGATTGCATACACAAGTTAGCCTTTTAAAAATTTAAGAACTAAGTAATGACAGAAAAGTATATTTATTTAATGTTAAAGACATCTTCAGGAGCAAGATGCAATGGAAATTTTCTTCAAAAATATGAGTTAATATATTTCAAGGTCAATTGAAACAAGGGTGCACTAGGAAAAAAGTGTTTAAACTGCAGCAGATTTAACAGCTTAACCAATAAAGCTACTCTAGCCTTCAGTCAATGGAAAATCAAAACAATGATTTCAAACTATTTTATTCAATCTACAGAGAGGATTACTAGGTGACAGCACATTTTCTTTTTTCTTCTACTACAGAAGTAAGCCTTTTCTCTCATTTTTAAAGATTCCTTTTAGCAGAGTAAATTATGCATCCTTTTCAGGACTACCGCCACAGGGATACAGATGTACATTTAAAAAAAAAAAGTTTTATATTTAAATTCTGCCACTTAATAAAAATTGATTTTCAGAGTTACAGTAAGACCTCAAACACCAAATAGTTCAAAAAAAAATTTTTTTTATGAAATCAATTTGCTGCCATAGGCAAAACATAAGATAATGACCCAACACAGAATAATTTACTATATTCAGATTTTTTATCATCATTGGTTTTTTTACAATAATCGGAAAAGTGTCAATGTGGAATTCAAACCATTACATAGATTAAAAGCTCCCCCGCCACCCCCCCCCCCCACACACACACACTTGCTTAAGTCTATAAATTCTTTAGAATAACATTTCAGGCTTTAATAGCAATTAACATATTTCATACCAGTGTACAAGGGGGCTGTACAAAGCGATTCTATAGTAAATTAGTCTGAAAATTGCCTTAATTGTTACGCTAGAAGATGTCCTCTACGTTTTGTCTTGGGAAAAAGATCTTTCTGTCTAAATGCCATTATGTGTCATCCCGGCTGAGCCTCCTGCCTAGCGGGGACATTGAAGTTGTGCAGCAGGAGCCGCTTCTCAGGCTTTAAGAACTACAGTAAATCTTCAAACAATTTATCCAAACAAAGGCCAGTGTGTGGAGAGAAAAATACACGGGAAGCAGATGAATAAGCAACATCAATTATGGGGGGGCTGACCTTTCTGCCCCACACCATGGCACAGATTTCACACCAAATCGCAGCAGATTGAAGTTGACATGCCTGGAGTGAAAACACTGGTCCTCACAATGTTGCCACTCTACATTCACAGAGCTATAGAAAAGGAGAGGGAGAAAATGAAGGGAAGGGGAGGGGCATGTGAATGAAAAATCACGCATAATGGGCCTGGGTTTATTTTACAGAGAACAAAATGGCTCAATTTGAGCACTTAGACTGTCGAAATTGGCTAGCGTGAGATACAAGAGGTACATCCAAGGGGACAGTTGAATCAGGTGTGTGTGTGTGTGTGTGTGTGTGTGCGCGCGCGCATTAATATACACATCTCCTAAGATATAACTTCTTTCAGAAATCAAGTGGTTAAGGATATTCCTACATAATCTGGCTTTGTTTTGTTACTGTAAAAATGCCATGTTATTTTAAAATGCAGCCTACTGTTATCAGAGATGCATTTTTAAAGAATTACACCGCCTCACAAAATGAAAATTATGCTCACACCAAGAAAAAAGTCATACTGACTAACGTGTATTCCATCTTACAAATTCCTGAATTTAAAATTCAGGTTTTGGCCTTTAAGAGAGTCTATTTAAAGATTTTTTTCTAGATTGGTTGTAGACAGATGATTATTAAATATTTATAAGTCTGTGAAAGGTACTGAGAGCTTTTGCTTTGTGTATAGTGGAATTTTGTTCATTTTTGGAGGGGCGAGGATTTATGAATAATCATTTTATTTGGATGCTTCACAACCTGGTTAGTGTCATGGCAAGTCAGGCAACTTAACACCGTCCATTTAATGTCAACTGAATCTGTTAACACTGCAGTAATAAGAGTTTAAGATTTAATAGTGAATCAGATCAACATCTTTCATTTGATTCCAGAACACAATAATACATGGACTGCTAATATTTCATAATAACGGTAACTAAATACCAGTTCTGGTTTGGATTCAAGAAGATAAGCTTACATTTTCACTGATCGCTAATCTAAATCGATATTTTATTTTCAAGAAATTTCCCAGGCAAGTATCAATTTGCCAGTGTATTTTGCTGCTAAGCATGAGATTCAGGTTTAAGGTATAACGTCTTGAGATGTCAGACCTTGGAGAAGTAGACCTTTAGTTAATGATGGTGACAGTCACACACAGGGCCAGATTTTAAGCCCAGATCTACAGGGCTCACCACTGTCAAATACAAAGAATAAAAAAATACTTGCTACCCTTCTCCCAGTTACAGCATATATAAGAACAAGGCTTCTCAAGTTATGCACATCAGAAAGCTCCGAGTCTTCCAGTAAGGTGGTACGGAAATGGAAAGGAAAAATTACAACAACCACATTAGCGTGCACAAACTCACTTCCAAGTCTGGAGTGTTCTGCTTGACTGGATGACCAGGAATAGTTTTAGAATTGGCCAAAAGAAAATCCATAATGAAACCAACATTTTGACTTTACATCCCTGTTGGGAGACAACGAACAACATGATCTCCACCTTTTTGAAGACAGTCTTCAACAGGTGAGCAGACCCAGACTTAGCCTTTTGTTATTTTTACTTCATATAGTACAACAAAAGGGCTCATGGTGAATAGGATATAACACACCACGTCCTTGATGCACAAACACAACCCCGAAGTAGGAACCTGGAAATCAGAGAGCAATGCTAGTGGCTTAATGGACTATGGAGCTGGCCACTGAGATTTCATTACCTCTAAACATGCAACATGATATATTTGATGAGCTACTGATATATTTCAATACTGTATGATGCCACCTACCACACCGAACTCAGAAAGGGCATCTTTATGCTTAGAAAGGCCAACCACAGACACGAAGGCAATCATTAGAGAACTGGTCTTCCTCGGTCTAGAAATTAATACAATGAAAGGGCAGTTAAACCCCAAATTCCAGGTACAAAGTTTATTCAAGTGTTCTGATTTCTCCCTCCCCTATCTTCCTGCAAGCCAACCTGACCTTTCCATCCTTCCAGCTTGTTACTAGGTCCTGATCTGCATGAGTCCCATTAGCGCAAGAGGTTGACTATTCCATCTCTCACAAGCATGGACTCATTAATTCTTCTGTTCCAACCAATTCCTTTCTTCTCTCACTGACTCCCAACCAGTCTGTTCTTCCTTTGTTACTGTCCAACTAAGTTCCGTATATAGCATCAGCAGGTCTATTGGATTGGTTAATGTCTTTAAAACATCTTATGCTCTGGGGCTTACCTGGATAACAGGAATAAAACACGCTTTACCTCTCCAAATCTGTTGAGCACTGTGAACCCAAGAGTTTCAGCTTTAAATCATTATTTAGAGGCTGCAGTCACAAAGTCCACGTTGTAGGATTGTAAAGTAAAGAGAATGAGTCTAATCAGCAGGAAAGTGGAAATAAGGCAGATACCCTGCACAAGATCAATCCCCGTTAGTCAGCCATCCAGCCAGAGGCAGGTTTGATATCAGCTCTGAGGGATCTCACCCATTTTCCCAGCTCTTGAAAAAGTGCTAAGGAGTGGCCATTGGCAAAAATGAAACTCAGGGGGAAACAACGAAGAAAGAAAAATTTGAGCATGTGCTTCAAAGCTCTCAATCAGTCAGTCCTGCTGTGAAGGCCCTTGTCTAAACTACCTCTGATAAAAGCATAATATTTTAAGTTTAAATCCATTAGAATCACTTTCTATCACGCTCCTCAAAAACAACATCTGAAATTGGCACGCCCAATAGACACACTCATGGCTGGCTCATAAAGTTACCAGAGAAAACTCTCAAAAGGACAGACGCTTGCATGGCAATATAATACTATTATAGAGAACTCTTACTATGCAGAACATTCTGTATTAGCTGAACCACAGATTAAAAGTGCAGAATTTGGGGGGGAGGAATTTAATTTTGTTTTTACAAAGATCCCATGCCCACTGTAATAATCTCAAGCCGTGTAATACTATGGAGACAATAATGGCACAGCTAGGCCAGCATAACCCCTAATATAAATGCAGCCTACACTGATTAAAGGGGCATTTCTGTCAGTGTAGGAACATCACCTCCTTAATGAAGTAGCTGTGTCAACGGAAGCATATTTCCCTCAGCATAGCTGCATCTACACTAAGGGTTGGCATAGCTATGTCAGTCCAGTCTGTTTTTTTCACACCCCTGACCTGTGTAGCTATGTCAACCTAATTTTTAAGTTTAGACCAAGCCTGAGTTATTTTCCCCACTCCACAGAGACTAATCTAAGATGTTAGAATAAAGAAACATGAAAGAAAAATCTTCCAGAAACACAGGCTCATTGCTACAAATCTCACATTTACTAAGGCCATCCTGTAAATCAAATGGTCTCAGCCTGAGTGAAACACTAAAATGCACACACGTATTGACATGTAGGCAGTTATAAATGCATATGTATGTACATATATTCACACACTCGTATGTGCATGCATATTTTTATTGCACAAACACGGAGCGGACATAGTTCTATCAACTTAGATAGCAGTAGATCCCTCTATAGCCCATTATTTTAAAATTCACTAGATATTTGACAAGAGTAATACTTACCCAAGGTATAGCAGTGAAAAACTGTCTTTATTTCTAAGATTTCACACATTTCCTAATTAATTCAAGGGGACTTATAGTTTTAGATAATATTTTTCCTTTCATCACTTGCCACCTAGCAGTTGGTATAATGTCAACACTTACATTTTTTTTCTAACCAAAATCATTTTTAAAACATTTTTATCCTAAAATGTTCACCTCGATTTCTCAAAAATTATCTTAAAGATAAGAGATTTCTTTCCATTTCAGTCCCACAACAAGGAGAATGTCAGCACAGCTTTTTTGACAGACAAATTATTGAATCAAAGAAAGAATATGCCATTAAGCCCACAGGTTAGGAAGTGTCAGGAATGGTTTAAAGAGATATCCCATTTATCTTCAAAACATGCACGGAATGTCACTAATGTGTGTTTATCATGTATAATCAGACAAAGAAAATATCGAAATAAAGTACTCCTGCATACAATAGAAGTCTCCTTCCATCTCTCAAGATATCAGTGCTATTCAAATAGAATAATAATGATGAAACCTCTTTCTTGAAAATGGAAATCAAGTGAAATGTAGATAGAAATGATTTTTTGTAGTTGATGTACATTTCTAAAGTGCATTAACAGGAAATCCAGAACTTTTTAGGTCAATTATATTGTCAGTATTGTCAATGCCACTGAAATGAATACCTAAGCAGTGCATATTCCTGATGGAACAGAGTTAGAGAAGAAATCCTGTATTCTATTACTTGGAAGATAGTGACTACAGAGATACATTTGAAGGTTTACTTTGTTACAAATCTTGGGTTTTTTTTCCCCCTTAATCAGTCAAAACCAGACAATTCTACTTATTGTTGGATATAAAAAATAAATTGATCTGAAGTCCTTGGTCTTTTTCCTTTCCTTTTCTTTTCAGCCCTTTGGCTCCAGTATCTGAAAGCCTATTTTTGGTAGCCAAGTACATTACAAATATTAATTCATTCCTTTTGTAAGAGATTTTCCAAGACAAGATGCAACAGGTCCATAAAGTATACTAAAATGTAGGCTTAGAGTTGGAATACTAGGCAGCTTTTGTCCCACATATCTAAAATGTATCAGAAACCAAAACTATGACGACATATTGCTGGGTAAGTGGTTTTGCTAGGTGAGCTGAATACATGCTTCATTTGTATCATTTTGAAGATGCTACTACTCACCTGAACAGAATTTGAAACAAATATAGTTACTTAAAGTTTAAAGACAAGGGTCCCATTGACAACGGAAAAAAATTCACTTTCCTCCTCCTCTCTGTCCCTTGCTAAAATCATATTGATGTAATAGACAATTTTCTTCCATGCAAATTTTTAAGAAGTTGTAGATATACATTGTTTCTTGTAAGATAAACAGAAGTGGAAGGAACATGTTAGCTACAACACAACATTATAGGGGAAAACTTTTTGAAATTTTCTAGCCATAATTAAGTTGGAGTTTAAAGAGGGCAAAATTACTAATGAATCTCCTACATCAGCAGGGTGAACAGAGGTGGGTCTAAGGAGAAGTAGTATTCTGCAGAAGAAAGGAAGAGAAGGGGGAAAAAGAAAGACATTCACTGGGGAAGTAACAGCGTTTTTAAGACGCTCAAGTAGGGTGATCAGATAGCAAGTGTGAAAAATCGGGATGGGGGTGGGAGGTAATAGGAGCCCATATAAAAAAAAAGCCCCAAATATCGGGACTATCCCTATAAAATTGGGACATCTGATCACCTTACACTCAAGCCTTATCCCAGAGAACAGCAGAAAAAAGAGAATCATAAGCAGTTCTGAGAACACAGGGAGAGAGAAGACCAAGGAAGAGAGAGAAACAAAGCAAGAGTCAAAGACAAGTGGCCATAAAAGATGTATTAAGTTCACAGATTGTCCCCTAGGTCTCTAACCCTTAGAGGTGTTAAGAGATGTTACCAGACAAGTGTGTGCAACACTTTGTATTAATTTGTTCTTGCCAGCAGATGTGGACTATACCTAGTTAAATTTTTAATACTGCATTTTGAGAAACATACTAAAATGAACTATAAAATGACTCGCCATATGTAGCAGGTATTAGAGAGTTTAATTTTCCTGAAACTTGTAAGCAGTTTGTCAAAATATTCAAATTGTATTACAGAGGGATCTAACTCTATATTGTAGCATTCATAAGGAAATGCTAGCATTACATTTACCTTTGCCCTGTCCCTTTAAGGATTTGTGTGCTGCTGAAAAGGACAAAGGGAACACAGGTCTGAGGAGCAGGAGATGGTCCCAAAAGGGTTTTGGTGTGTTCAGGACAGACTTGGTAGCAATGGGGCATGTGCAAGGTAGAGAGGGGTGTGTGTGTGTGTGTGTGTGTGTGTGTGTGTGTGTGTGTGTGTGTGTGTGTGGGTGTGTACACACTATGTTTCAAAAAAACCCTCCAGTTTTAAAATGATCCCTTGTCTGGGACTGTAACATTGTTTATTGGCTTTGCTGGTTCTTTGGTCCAGGTATGCTGATGTCAATTCTGGTGGCCAACAGAGTTAGTATGACCTTTCAGTTATTTTTTTTTAAAGAGTCTAGAAAAATACATCCATTTCCTATGCCTTAAAAGGCTGAATTACATTAAATTCCTTGAAAGCACAAGTGAATACATACAACCAAGCAGCTGCTTCATGCATATCTGCATTTTTCGAGCACTTATTTACTATATTATAAATATATTAAGTTAATATATAAATAAATATATAAATAAATTAAGTTAATTTTCTAGATTCTTTAGAAAATGGAAAGGTGCAACTGACTCCTGTTGAGAAAAAGAAATTGATTTATAAGTAGTAATAAGTGCTTGGAAAAAATATTCTAAATTACATATAATTGCATTATATCTCATACATTTTCCATATACATAAGTTGTACTTTCGAATACATTAATCTCTTATGACCTTAAATGTGCAAGGATAGCCTTGTAAGTCACAGGACTGGGGCACTGGGAGATGCATATTCTTTTTCTGGTTCTGCCCCAGATTTCCTGTATGACCGTTGGAAAGTCACTTTGTTTCTATGCCTCAGTTTGCACATTTATAAAATATGCCTACTTCACAGAGGTGTTGTGATGCTTAATTAATAGTAAAAGGATTTCAAGAGATAGAGACAAAGAAGTTATATTTTGCAGCTTCTTGTTTCACTGAATACACACTGAGTCAGCTGGAGCCTATGGGAATTCCATGCAGAGATGGCTTGGCTTGGCTTGCAGGATCAGGCTTTAAGTGGGAAAAGTGTTACTGTTTAAAAAAGTCTCTGCTGTTCCTGATCCTGCTACATGCAGAGGGCTTTCAAACCTTGGACCATGCAAGAAGCTGTTAGCACATCTCAATGCTTGGCCCTACGTCCACTTATATTTAACTGTAATATATCAAGAACACAGTGAAATTGGGGGAGGGAGGAGAATGACTCTTGTTCAAATCCTACTTCAGTGAAGTCAATGGCAAATTCCTATTGACTTCAAAGGGGGCATGATATCACCCCAAATGGTTTGTTTTGGAGAAGTATCAACATTTCACAAAATTCAAAAGCTTTCTGGGTTTCCCCTGACTATAGTGAAAGCGAATCAGATATGGTCCAGGTTCTTTACTTGGATATGCATACGACTTCAATGCAAGCCCAGAATGCATATCTGAGGATAGAATCTGGCCCTTAATCTTTAATTTGCACCAAAATCTACAATATTAATTCTATTTAAATGTGGACCTAACATTGTGTGCAATTTTCCCACTTATTCTGCTGTGAAAGAAGAATTGTCAGATTTCTCTTGCTAAGGACTAAAGCATACAGCATTCTAATATCTCTGGAAAGTCCATAAAACAAACTTGGACATGTACAAAATTTCCCATTAGTCATACAAAAAAAATTTCATTATTCATTAAGCAATAAGGGCCCGATCCAGTATCCACTGAAGTCAATAGGAGTCCTTCTAGAGATGTGGAAGTTTAGGACTTCACATAGGCCTAAGGTTAAGCAAGTGTTTCAAAGCCAAAAAGATTAAAACTAACATAAGGTTAGAGTTACCTCTTCTGAAAGATCTTCATTCAAGGGTGCAATGTTGAATTTCCCAACATTTTGTCCAATGGATTTTTTTAAAACTTAAAATTAGATTGACATCATCAACTTTTCCCAAAGGCAACTGGCTAACCTTAAATTTTCCTGTGAGCTGTTCAATAATTCACTATATCTATTCCTATGCTGTTACCACCACAGCCTATAAGTACAGGTGAAGCTTCCAGTTGTCTATGATATACCCCTTGCTATGGCAAGGGTATGCTGTTAATACTTGGAGCCTTCAGTGCTCTAAAAAGTTGAGAGGTAGACAAACATTTTTAGCTGCTCAAAAGTTGCAGGTTAAAAAAAAAGGTATACAGCAGGAGAAAAAAAACGCAACACGCTAGAAAAGTAAATAAAAAATAAATCAAAAGAGAGATATAAGACAGCGTTCAACTCTTTGCCTCTTGAAAATTTAAATGAATACTCCTTGAGAGCAAACTACAAAATGCTAACCTTGAAGTGTTGAGTGGCAGAAAGAATTATGGGTTATTGTACTGTCAAAATGCCAGACAGCTGTATGTTGAGTTACTGTGTTATTTAGACAATCAGAAACTTGGAAGCTAATGTGACATATTTTTTTCAGTGTGAAAGCTCCTGACACGCGTCATGATAATTTCTAAAGGGACAAAATGTTATATAAAAAACATAGTGCCTTTATGAAACAGCCTCACAGGTACAACACCACTGCAAGTAGAATTCATGTTAAATATATATATAAATATATAGTTAAATAGATTCAGGATACTAACAATTAAAATCACTAATAGATGGTTGGTTTGCTTTCATATATTTTTAATTTTTTCCCTATTTGGAGGCACTACCAGACACTCCCATGCCCAGTCTTTCATTCTAGGTCCAGATACTTTAACTTAGTTCTGACTTTGCCCCAGCCCTCCACTGTAGTCCCCTTCTGATCATGCTTTCTCTCCTGGCAGGAAGATGGAGCATACTACCTCAGCTGAGATGGGCATTAACAGCTGCTTTGTGAAGTGGTATGAAGAAAGACGCAGAAAAAAATGTAATTGATTACATTTCTCTCTACTCCAAAACAGCTCAATATTCCTTGGGTCCAAGGTGTATTCAAGCTCCAACAGATAGGTGTACTAAGAATTCCCTTAAATACAGATATCTCTCTTTGCATCTTGATATGGTCCCACCCTAATCTTACTGGGTCAAAACCCTTATTTGTATTCCTAGCTCTTAAACACACAGGAATTGCCATGCTGGTTCAGACCGTTGGTCCATCTAATCCAGTATCGTGTCTTGGACAATGGTCAGCACCAGATGTCTCAGAGCAAGGTGCAGGAACCCTTACAGTACGCAGAGGCTGTATAAACTGCCCCCATGAAGGTCTCATCCTAATTCCTAATAGTTATAGATTGGTTTAAGCTTTCAAGTGTGGGGGTTTACCCCTTCAATAATGCTTTGTTTGTATTAAACTGTGGATGTGCTGGTTATCCAGATAAACATCCAATCCTACTTTTAATTTACTAAATTCTTGGTCTCAAAATATCCTGGGTCATTGAGTTCCACAGTCTTATTGTGCAGGATGTGAAAAGGTATTTCCTGTTATCAGCGTTGAATTTTCTACCTTTCAGTTTTGTTGACTGTCCTCTGGTTCTTGTGACGTGGAAGAACAGAAACTCCCAGTATACCTTCAGACCATTCATTTTTATATACTTTTGTCATGTCTCCTCTTATTAGTCTCTTTTCTAAAATAAACAATCCCAGTCTTTTCCGTCTTCATCCATTTGAGCTTTTCTATGCCTCTAATCACTTTCATCATCCTTCACCAAACCACCTCTACTTCTGAAATAACCTTTTAGAGATAGGGTGACCAGTACTAAGTAGAGCATTCTAGATGAGGCTGCACCATTGATTCCCATAAAAGTATATTTTCTATGTTATTCTCCAGCCCGTTCCTTATGCATCCTAAGATCTTGCTTCGTTTTTTGACCACAGCTGCACATTGAGCAGAACTCTTCATAGAGCTACATACTGTGATGTCAAGGTCCACTTCGTGAGTTGATACAGTGATTTTAGAACCCTGTAAGATGGAAGAGCAGTTCACATTTTCCCATACCATGTGCATTACCTCAATCAACATTGAGTTTCATCTGCCATTGTGTTGCCCATTCCTCTAGCTTGGTTAAGTCTGTCTGAAGTTTCTCAGAGTCTTCTCTGGGCTTAACTAATCTAAATAACTTTGCCATCTGCAAATCTTTCTACCTTGCAGCCCACCCCCTGTTCATACCATCAGTAAATGTATTAAACACCAGGCCTAATTCTGAATATTGAGGCACCATATTGTTAATCTTTTGCCATGATGAAGACTGGCCATTTATTCTCACTCCCACCCCCATCTCTTAGCCAGTTTTTGATCCAGATCCATTTTTTGATCCAGATCGATATTTTGCCTCATTCCATGACTATCTAGGTTTTTTTGCACCCTCTTGTGAGGGAACTTGTCAATAAAATACAATATACTCAAGGAAAATGAATGACAAACAGGCAGGCAGATTTGAGAGCAACCAATAGGTGAACAAAACAGTTGAGATATTACATAAAGTAGAGGCCTGAAACTAGTACTTTCAAGATTTCTTATTCCCAGATGTTAAGCAAATTTTCCTGGAGTCTTCAGTACATTGCAGCCCATTGTTCTCATTCTATATATACACATTGAGAGAACATTTATGACATTAATGCATTAGACATTTCCATTAGAAATGGTTTTGGTCTTTTGTTACCATACCTAAAAGAACAAACCTTAGAATTTACAGTACAGTGTTCAGTAACTTGTTTAGCAGTGACATCCACATCCTTTTATAGTGGTTTCTAAACTATTCAACCGGTGTTAAACTTGATTTTTAAAAACTGTGTCCCATAATCATTCCGTGCATAACCTAAAACTCTCCTCCGCCCAATCTTCACCTACTGAACACCAAAGAAAAAAAACCTTTGTGCTCACTCTCAAAATACTAATGCCAGGACACTTTATACTTTTGCATGCTACCATAATATAAATATTTACTGCTAGCAGAAATTCAAGCTCAAAGTTGAGAATTTTTTTCACAAAACTTATTAATAAAAATGTTCTCTCTGTATTTTACTTTTTTATTCTCAGTAAAACAGGAAAGGGCTAGAGGGGGAGAAAGGATCATTTTAATTTAAATATTCACCACTTCAGCACACATTCATGAGACAGATATGTGTTGCTTCACTGTGCAAGCTGAGTGAAGTTCAGAAAGTGAACAAAATGGCAGAAACAGTGAAAAGTAAGTTAGATTTTATCAGTATCTATCTTAGAAGATGTTACTAATAACACAAAGACTAATGCCTTTTGTTTCATCTTTCCTTTAAAAACAAGTATCTGGGACCTTAAAAACATATTTTAAGGTAGCAGGTCATGCAGAACTCGGATGATTAATTCTTTTCTTCTTCCACGGGAATTTTTATTTTGTGCTTTTGAATTACATTTATTCTGGACAAATATTAATAGGGAAAAATGGCCAGCATGGACTTTGTTTAATGGCAAAAAAGAGGAAGACCAGCAGCATTTTTTTAAAGTTATTTTAATAAGACTTTGGTCCTTGGCTTCTCAAATGATACCATAACAAACAGCTATGATGTATCAGTAAACTTAACACTGTCAGTAAATTCAGCCTTATTTAAGGTAAGGAAGGCACGGTCAAGGCTGTATCCCCACTTTGAACTTTCGGGTACAAATGTAGGGGCCTGCATGAGGACTCCTAAGCTTAACTACCAGCTTAGTTCTGGTCCGCTGCCACCATCTCAAAGCTAATTCCCTTCCCTGGGTAGCCTTGAGAGACCTTCACCAATTCCCTGGTGAATACAGATCCACACTCCTTGGATCTTAAAACAAGGAGAAATTGACCCTTCCCCCCTCCTTCCTTTCACCAACTCCTGGTGAATACAGATCCAAACCCCCTTGGATCTTAAAACAAAGAGAAATCAATCAGGTTCTTAAAAAGAAGGCTTTTAATTAAAGAAAAAGGTAAAAATCATCTCTGTAAAATCAGTATGGAAAATAACTTTACAGGGTAATCAAACTTAAAGAGCTCAGAGGACCCCCCTCTGTCTTAGGTTCAAAGTACAGCAAACAAAGATAAACACTCTGGTAAAAGGTACATTTACAAGTTGAGAAAACAAAGTAAATCTAAGACGCCTTGCCTGGCTTTTTACTTACAAGTTTGAAATAGGAGAGACTTGTTTAGAAAGATGGGGAGAACCTGGATTGATGTCTGGTCCCTCTCAGTCCCAAGAGCGAACAACCCCTCAAACAAAGGGCACAAAACAAAAGCCTTTCCCCCCCCAAGATTTGAAAGTATCTTGTCCCCTTATTGGTCCTTAGGGTCAGGTGTCAGCCAGGTTACCCGAGCTTCTTAACCCTTTACAGGTAAAAGGATTTGGAGTCTCTGGCTAGGAGGGATTCCATAGCACGGTACACAGGAGAGCTGCCACCCTTCCCTTTATAGTTATGACAGGCACACTGGCCAAAAAAATAAAAAAATCATAAAGGTCAAAGTACCATGCACCAAAACTTACTCTATGTACATGAAATTGAGTTCTGTTAGAAATGAAAATCAAGGGTCCTGTCAGCATAAGTGCGCAAACCAGAAGGATGACTTCCATTGACCTCTGCGACATTTTCTGCCCCAGGACTGGAGCCTCCAGCCAGCCCCCTGCAGCTCCTAGCCCTCATGCGGCGGGGGGAATCCCCCACAACTGCCCAGCCACAGCAGGGAAACCCTGCAGCAGCCCAGCCCTGGGGGGCAGCGGGAGACCCCAGAGCTCCCACTCGCTGCAGGGGGCGAGGAACCCCCCTGGAATTCCCTGATGCTGTGGGGACCTCCCAGAGCTGCTCACCTCTGCCCCCGGGGGGGTGGGGAGAGGAGAGACTCGGAGCTCCCACTCACCACAGTGGCGGGTGACCCCAAAGTTCCAGCAGCAGTGGGTGCTGAACCCGCCTCCCCATTTTGTCAGGGATATTTTTAGTAAAAGTCAGGGACAGATCACGGGCTTCTGTAAAAATGTTTGTATTGCCCATGATCTGTCCCTGACTTTTACTAAAAATATCTGTGACAAAATTTTAGCCTTAGCAATCAACAATGATAAATGGACTGGCGCCACTAAGGGTATGGCTACATTGCAGCTTGGAGCATGCATCCCAGCCTGGGCAAATAGACACATGCTAGCTCTGCTCAAGCTAGCGTGCGAAAAACAACAGTGTGAACATCGTGGCATGGGTGGTGTCACGGGCTAGCTACCTGAGTTTGGATCCAGGGGCTTGGGAGGGTTTGTACAAGTAGCTAACCCGAGCTGCTCCCCATGCTGCAACATCCACATTGCTACTTTTGGCATGCTAGCTCAAGCAAAGTTCACACGTATCCATCTGACCAAGCTAGAAGGTATGCTCCCATCTGCAGTGTAGACTCATCCTAAGAGGCTAGCAAAAATTACAACAGCTTTGATTAAAAAGTATTTCCTTGCATAAGAGAAGTTTAATTGTTGTTAAAACAGATGACAGAACAGCTGAATAACCCTATTGGAAGTGCATTTACAGACATGACTGAATTTCCAGGATGTTTTATCTTGGATTTGCTTAATGCAGATTTTGAAGATGATGCACACACCCCCACCCAATACAACTGAGCATGCAGAAGCATAGCATCAATACTGTTGCTTTTACTAGTTTACTGTACTTTCACAATAAAAAAAATACATTATTCAGGTACCTAGAGAACAAAAACTTTTATTTCTATTCAGCAGTGATAGCATTTGACCCTCAATTCTGGCCCCACAGCCACCCAACCCAGAATTAAACTACATCACTTTTAATAAAAATTATTAGCTTGTAACCCACAAATGAGCACCTATTTTACACATGCTTTTTAAGTGCAGACCAGGAGTTCCCATCTCAGTCAGTTCCTTGAAGAGATCAAGAAATAACATGGCAGACGACATTTTCGACTCCCACATCTGCAGTGAACTCTGAATTTCTCTACCATCTCCATGTGACGAACTAGAGGTCTCAAACTTGATGGGCATTATTTAATTCCTAACCAATGTTCCATGGCAGTGAGTTGGGAAGGCAAAGTTTGCACTGCATCAGAGTTTTGCACCCAGGAAATACTGGACTATCATAAAAATTGTGTAAGGTCTGATCCCTCATCAAATTAAAGCTAACACTTCTGCTAAAATATGTTTCAATTATACTGGATCTGTTAAGAAAGAAGACCTTCCTCATTTAAAATCCTTTTTTTTCCAGCTTATTAATTTTTATTTTTATTTGACAGTTAACCTAATGCTAAGATAATACAGTATAACTTTAATGCTTAAAATTGATACATTGCCATACGGCATGCTTTGTGATGGATGGGCTCTGACTTTATATGAGGAGCCAGGCAATTTGATTACTCTTGTTCTTGTTTAGCATTGGCGATGAATATTTTATAGATTAACATTAGTCTAAACCAAAAATAATAAAAATACGGTTATTATAATTTTCTGAAAAACATAGGAATGTCATTATCTTCAAAGCACTTCTGCAAATTTAACAGTGTGAAAACTACAGCCAGATAAACAAAAGCCAAAGTAGCATTTACGTTGTATGTTCCATTTTCTGAATCATCTTTTGATTTAATCATTTTTACAACATTCAAAAATTAGCAGCTATGGGCCTGATTCATCCAAGAATCTCTGTCCTGTCCCTGTTCATCTTATAGGTTATTTACACAGTGAGAGCTCATGGCATGATTTTCTGCACAGTGGTCATATTCATAGCATGTGTTTCAAATGTACCAACCTCTCTTCCATAACCTACATGTACAATAAATTAAAGGGAAGGGAAAACTGATTTTACTGGTCAAGACCAAAGTTCAGGGCGCCTGCAAGAGGAAGTAACAAGGATGATTCAGGTTTCAGAGCGCTAGCCGTGTTAGTCTGTATCAGCAAAAACAACGAGGAGTCCTTGTGGCACCTTAGAGACTAACAAATTTATTTGGACATAAGCTTTTGTGGGCCAAAACCCACTTCATCAGATGCATGGAATGGACAATACAGTAGGCATATATATATACACAGTACATGAAAAGATGGGAGTTGCCTTACCAAGTGGGGGGTCAGTTCTAACAAGACAATTAACTGACAATTAACATCTAATGAAGTGCGTTTTAGCCCACGAAAGCTTATGCCCAAATAAATTTGTTAGTCTCTAAGGTGCCACAAATATTCCTCGTTGTTTAAGGATGATTCACTTATACTGCTTTTATACCAATTCAATCCCACTGACTTGAGAATAGGAGAGATCAGACTCAAGCCCTTTATCACAAAGAAAACAGTGTATGATTTACTCTCCTTGCATTGCATCAGGTCTTTCTGTTGCCATCAATTCTTGTAGGAGATGCACAAAAACTGATCAGGTAAAATAACAGAGCAACTGATTTCCAATTATTTTAAGCCAGAACAAGTTTCTAACTTCTAGTGAACAGGCATTCTCTGATCTGGCTACTTAAATATCTGTTTATTTTATTTCTTTTTCGAGTGCATTAATTCATTACCTCAGTTTACCACCTGCCATTATCTGTAGGAAAAATTCTATATCCTAAGGCATTCCTGCTCCAAGCAGCAATACATTCCTATAGTCTTCAATTCTGGTCCGTTCTTAACCAAAGAAAAATCTGGATGCTTGTCATTGCAAAATAACTTGCTCTACTAGGACACATGTGCCCATTCATTTGCCAGGACTTCAGTGTAGGATATGTAGTATTATCAGTCCACTTTCTAAACGCCAGACTCCTCAGCAGCATAACAAACACTTGGTTCACTGAATGAGGTTACTTACTCTGTTATCTACACAAATATTCTTAATCATTTCCCCTCATATGCAAAGTGTTTATTTCTTATTTATAGTTATAAATAAAAAGCCGGTAAGATATTTTAAAGGCAGTTTTCGAATGGCAAAGACGCTTTCCAACTTTAAGAATCAGCATTCCTCTTTCTATGCACATTTCATTATAAAGGGGTTTACCATAAATACTGGAATTTGAATTCCACCCAAGTAATGCATTAATAGATACTAAACCATTAATAATTTCTGTACTTTTTCATAAATGGGCAAAGTCCAATAAATAAACGATAGCTCTTACATATCAGAGCAGGGTTAACAAGTACCAAGGAGATTTCAAAGACAAACTACTTGCAGGGGCTGCCAGAAGGTAAGATACATAATGATGCCACAAATTCCAGGGACCCATTTTTTACTGTCCACTCTGGCAAGTATCTAAAATTAAATGCTAAGCAGAAATTTGCCCTGAGCTATGACATATAGTAGTTTAGGTAAACAATCTTTAAAATTAAAAACAGATTCTTGATAATAAATCCCAACATATATATCTTGATAACAGACAACACTCCCGTATAAATCAACAGCTCTACTGCCCCCTGAAACCTTTCCAAATTAGACCAGATGATTCACCAGAAATATTTCAGCCTTCTCACCTGTTTAATAAAGACCAGCAATTAATGCCTATTTTGGAGGATGAAGAAGGCGGCAGTATTTAAATATTAAACCCGAACTGAAAGCAACTGGGATAATCAACAAAAGGGGACTGATCAAAGGGGACAGGATGCTGGATTTTCATTGATCTCAGCTTCCTCTGGCCATGTGGATTATTTTGATTCCTGCCTTTTCCCTGAAACCTGAAGAGGTATGGTAGGAACATGCTATACTGACTGGAAGAGCTACCAAGGTATTTTATGATCAGGTTCTGTGCTCCTGTTTGATATTGGGATGTGCCTTGGAAATGCATACACTTTATTATCCCGTCCAGCCTAAACCCCAAACATCATCGTTTTTCTAATAATTAGTGACATTATTTGTTACATGTAATAAATAGACAAGACCCTGGCCTTAGCTGTGGTCATTTTGCACCAGTCCACTTGGGCGAAATAGCTGCACAGTCTGTTTATTAGATGGCTCTACAAGGATTCCCTACATCCTAAAGGAAATTCCTAGCTGGTAGAGGGCCAGCACTTTACCTCTTCCCACCCTCTATCCAGGCCAGGGGGCTGTTGTACTCCACCAATTTTCAGCTGCTAGAATAACCCCTTGAGGGTCATCACCTGGAGGTGCAAGTTAGAACAGAACTGAGGTTGCTCTAACTTGACTGGGGGTCCAACTGAATTGGGGGTGAGTGGGCAAAAGGGAGGGAAGAGTATAAAGTTAACCTTTTCTGGACCCAATGATCTACCCTGATATTAGTTATGAAAATAGTCCATTTTTCAGTTAGTTTCCTTGTGAAACCACCCCACAATCTGCATATGTATTCTGCGTATTTCACCAGGATGTTTGACAAATATCTGCCAGTCAATAGACAGTTCATAAAGTATTTACTTTGAATTTTCCTTATTCTCATTGTGAGACTGGTCACCTGACGTTGCAGAGTATTCTTGCAGCTCTTTGTCTGATGACAAATTTTTGTAAGAGGAGAATAATGAACGGTGAATAATGCAATTTTGCAACTACATTTTCAGATAAATATTCATTTTTGCACAATTATTTTCATCTGAACACTGGCAAACAAGGAAAATGATGACCCTATGAATTACAGCAAACCAAGCTAGGCTTTTATTTGCAAAAATATTTGGAAATTAGGTTTTGGAGGAGAGGGTTGTTAAAAGGTTTTGATCTCCTTTTAGTAACAATATTCAGCTACTGCAGAATACTTGGGATAAGTAGGGCAACAATAACCATACTCTCATGCTCTTGGTAAAGTGCAATATACATTTGTAACAAAGTTAGTCAGCTGAGGGACATCTTGGTCTCTAAAATATATTATCTGCCTCTTAGTTAGTTGGAATGGTTTTATCTGGTGATGCAGCCAGAGAATGAGAAAAATGGACTTCATTGGGAAGGGAACTCTGAATGAAACCTGGTATAACTTTTAAGTCCTTTGATCACCTATTTGGTCTGCACGATGCCCTGCTATGGGCAAACGAAAACCAATTTTGCCAAACATGAGTCAGGGAGACAAAACAAAGCCAAAGATCAACCATCCTTTAGAGAAAAAAGAAAGAAAAAGAAAAAGATGTAATTGTAGCAGGGGGCCAATATTTTATATGAAAATTATATTCACAAGTAATGACAAATACAACTGAACATGAAGAACAATCTTGTCTCAGGCTTCTTAACAGATAATGACTTCAAGGTCATTCCATTAGTGATCACTGCAGCTTTTAAATGAAACACATATAACCCCGATCCAATTAATGAAAGTATCCTACATTTCTTATACATGCTAATGTTGAATGAATGTTTAAACCTTGGTCATTCACCAGTGCATGGACTATAAGTCAAAATCAGAGAACCACAATAACATTACTGAGCAAAAAAGGGCTTTAGCATATTTAGACTGATTTAATTTTACCTTGCGTTTGTCCCAGTATTACAAGAATAAGCAGATTTTCTTCTTGTTTAAGTGCCAAAAACATTTTTGAAACATAATTTTTTTACATTCACATTTCTAATAGCATCAAAAACATTTTTCTCCTTTTCTATTAGTTCTTTTCTTCTTTGCATGTTTTCTCTTATTGTTTTTAACTTCTGTTCATTTGTATCCTTTTTCTGTCCCCCCCCACCACCACCACCGCCTCTTCTTCCGCCTTTCTCCTCTGCCTTCCTTTTTACTACTCTCATTTGACCCTCTCCAAAATTAGTCTTCCTCATTCTGTTGCTCCATTCCATGTACAAGTTGAGCAGAGTACCAAAGTGAAACTGACAAGGAGTAAAATTTTCAAAAGACATCTAAATGCCCTAGGAGCTTAAGCAACATTCTCAAAGGTGACCTGGGCACACTGAGTAACCTATCTATTGAAAGCCAATGGGATTTAGACTCCTAAGTGCTTAAATCACTTTTGAAAATGGAATTTAGCTGATGCTAGAATTTTGCTCATGATCTTTTAAATAGTATATAGGTGCTCTACTAACATAGGCACCATTGTCAATTTCATTTTCTGTTCTACACCCAAATCTTACATGAAAGTTCCATAGAATTCAGTGAAAAATTATAGCCTCTCTCTAGGTTTTTTTTTTTTTTTAAGCAAGCTTAAGAATTAAATGAGACTGCCATCCCTGCTATAGAATTCATAGGTTAGTTTAAAAATTGTACAGAAAGGATATTATTCTCTCCTATTTTCTGTAGCATTTCTCCATAAAGGAGCAAGAAGCAGAGACTCTCTCTGTGCTATGCCAGTAGGGATTTGTTCATTTCCGTCTTTGGGACATGTGCACCAAAAGTTTGCTGTGCCTGACCATCACTGTATTGTTGCAAGTTGGCTGTCAATCCCACACTTTTCTCAATGAGATATGAAAGTATAATTCTAAGTCACCCAAGTCGAAATGGATCAGCAACATCAGGATTTTGAACTCTTTTCAATAGGCCCTAGTGAAAAACAACCTTAGGCTTCTAGTATGAATTCAGTTTTATAGATGAATGCATATCAGCAAAGCAAGACTCATTTTGATCCAAGTTAAGATATCTTAATTCAACTGTCCCCACTGCTTTCAGCATCACTGAAATATTTATCTCCCTGCCTCAACAAATAGATTTAATTCCCCTAAACATCTGGAATCAATTATACTACCTCAAACTATCTTTTGCACATAGTCTTCCGAAGAAGACAGATGATGTTAAATTATCAAACGTATAATGATCTCTCAGAGCAGTGATCATCATAGCCTCTGTGGCAAAAACCATCCAAGCAAAACAAAAAAAAACAAAAAAAAAAGGAAGCATTTTGAAAGTAGAATTAGGCCTTATCGAACTTTCTGTGTCCTGCTTCCACATTCTCTTCCTCTCCTGTCCCCCTGCAAATCGATCGTGAAAAGAGTAAGACCCCCAATCCTTCAATCACCTACACTCAAGTGCTTAACCTGACCATTGACTTCAATTGGACTATATACATGTGCAAACTTAAGCATCTGCTTTAAATGTCTACAGGATTGGGGCATTAATTTTTAAGAGGCACCTTTCATTGATAGCAAACATGTTGTTGGGAGCTCTTCATGCTGCCAGCTATGGTCCTAAAGTACTCCTTGTAATCAGAGTCCAGCTCCCTACTCTGTACCTATGGTTAAACGAAATATGAGGAGCATTTCCAGAAGCAGGACCAGTGGCAATAAATAATACGTCACCATTTTGCATTATAAATATCTACTATCCTGAACACAGTGACTTGTAAAGGGTGGTTCTTCACAAAATATGTGATAGCACAGTTCTCAGACTTTTGGCTCAAGAAGTGATGCCGACTGAATTAACAAGCAGTTTTGTAAAATGGCAAAATCAAGATCTATGCTTCCCCATATGAAAAAAACAACAATGCTTATACTGCATGAAACGTGCTAATGCCTTCTCTCTCTTTGTGTCCCCTCATGTAGAAATCTGTGTCAAGACAGTGACAAATGACAGTATTTGTTAAAGCAGCAGGACCATCAGGTCCTATCCACCTCACTGCAAGTGGGATAGGCCTTGTGAAGAATGCATTTTCTGCCCTGGCAGGATCTACATCTATTTCTTCCTCACTCCATGAGTGAAGCTTCCATTGCCAAGGCAGCTCAGCATAGCATGGCTTTCTAGTTCTTCTAGCTGTTTTGCAACCTGTTGGTTTGGCTCCAGAATTTAACGCGAGGTTTAGCTGCTTGTCCTCAGAACTGGACAGATTGGTGACATAATAATATGTTTGATGTGTGTGTTTGTACTCCAGGCATGAAAAATCAGTAAATCAACCATCAAGCAACATTTTTTTATAAATGCAATAATGGTAAGTGTCTATGCACTCTCAATTCCTGACACAGCATGTGCTGGCAGATGACTCAGGAATTAAACAGCAATTCACCATTAATCAATACAGGAAATTCATAAATTCAAGGTAAAACCATTTTCTCTAATATCTTTAAATATTTCTTTTCAGCAACCTCTCTTTTTAATAAAGCAACAGTGGTATTGATGAAATCTCCAGACTAGCTCCTCTACTTAATGTATTAGAAAGTCAAGAAATATGGAAAACACAAAATATAATTGTTCATAAAGCTGGTCAAATTCCTAACAGTCATGTTAACTAACATTATTAACATCTAGCAAAATGGTGAAGATTCTAAAAAAGATGTACTGACAAAAGAACAAGGATGAGAGATACGAAGAAATAGACTGGATTAGATGCCTGAAAATAACAGTTCCCAAAAATGGATAAACTTTTTTGTATTTTTATTAGACTTCTAGAACTCTATTGGAGTGCATTTTGAGGATGATTGTAATAAGCGTGCAAATACATTTTCCCCCTAATTGGGCAACTGATAGCAAGGATGTAACTCATCAATGAGTCTCTTGAATAAAACAAATCACCTAGGTTATAGGATTATTTTCCAAAGATCAACATTTTCTGGAAGTTCTGTTTTCTGGCAAATGATACATTGTCTTAAAATAAAATCATTGTAAAAAGATTGTTTGGCCAATTTAATTTTGTCCAACTACAGCTGCTTCCAAGTGAAGTTTTTATGGCTGTCCTAAGCAATGAATGGTCAGCACAAGAATTCTGAACATGCTGCAAGAGGATACACAGTCAACTTATTCCAGCACAAAACACTGATTGGGAAGGACATAGGAAAGCATGCAGGAAAATGTGTTTTCTTTAAAAGCAACTAGGGTTACGGGAAATCTTATAGTACAAAAAAAATTCTGTTCAAAAGAAGATCTACTATGCATACAAAACATATTTTTCTACTCTCTGTACCCATTTTAACAGAAGTTGACCTAATCTGGTAATGATCTATCCTACTCCTATTATTCCCAACTTAATCAAAGGGAAGTATCAGATTTGTAGTTTTAAAACAAAGCAAAAAGTTTCTTTTTTAGCCCTACATACAAAGAATGTATTTTTCTTAAGTGAAAGCACTTTATTTAGAAATTTAAGACACCTAGGCCCTGATCCAAGAAACAGTTATGCATTTACTTAAATCTACACATTACAAGTGCTAACTTCACACAAGCACAGCTTTATAGGAATACATTGTAATAAGATCAAATTTATTTTTAAACAAATTAATCAGTCTCCCAAATCTTTTTTAAATTGTCTCCACACATTTTATTCATCTCTTAAGTAATAGAGTAATTACATCAGTTACCGCATTAAGCAACTCTCCTCTTGGCAAATACATTCAAGCCTCATCTACATTTTTATATCCCTATTATATTTCTGTTCCAACAAGTGAGTGATGCCTCAGTGAGGCTCAAGGTGTAACCCTAAAAAAAAATAATGCTTTTCATTATTTCAGAACTACAGTGCATAGCAAAACACACAGAGCTGTAATTCTATGCAGTGCATGGACAGTACAGCTACTTCTTACATTTCTAATTAAAAAAATGTAATTTAGCAACATGAAAACCCACACACATTATTGAGTTATAAGTTGCAGCACAGTGGAGAAGACACTTACTTTTGAGTACTAATGCTGAAGGTTAGATATACCAGGTAAATTGGTTTGGTGGTCACATCTCTAAAAATACAGCTCAGCTGCAGTTTCAAAATGCCATCATATCCATCAAAATTAGTAGATTACTTTCCAAAGGAACTGTATTAAGACATCTTAAATGTTCTCATCTCCCTGTTATAGAATGAATAGGAGAGGAATTGCATATATAATAATGATAAACAACTTAAGTTATGCCAGGAGCAACTCCTGTTTAAAGTCACTGGTATAACCACAGACACGTCATTTTCTGATTACTTTTTTCAATATATACTTCAGTGTAATGCCTAACATTTAGATTATTCATACTTTTATTTTTATTTTTATTTTAATGACAAATGAATCAAAAATTAATACAACACTACATTAGAGATGCAGTGTGGTCTAGTGGATAAGGTACACTGACTGGAAGTCAGGAGCCTTGGATTCAATTCCCAGCTCTCCCAATGACCTCTTAGATGGTTCTTTTTTCCCCAATGAAAAATTGTAGGTCTCAAATACTGAAAAGTGCCTCTCTTTCCTTTCTTGTGTCTTTTTCTGTTTAGACTGTAAACTCTTTGGAGCAACAGCCATTTATTATTATGTGTTTGCACGGTGCCTAGCACAACAAGGCTCTGATCTCAGTTGGGTTGTCTAGGCAATATAGTAATACAAGTAATAAATTATATAAAAGTGTGATTTTTAAGTTCTTGAGATTTTTGCTTTAAATTTTAGTGTTCAGTCCACAAAGGTTACACATGGTTTTAAATTCCCTGAGTACTCTAATGTTGGACTTCATGTGTGCTGTAATAGGAATGCCTTATCATTGGACAGACAAATGTTTAGGCAGTGATTTTTCAAGCTAAAATAATATATTAATCATGGCACATTTCCAAATTAAGTACAACAGCATGTTATTTTCACTGTAGAGTAGTGGCTGATTAGTTGGTAAATAAATCTTAAGTAAAACTTCCTGTGCTATTATAAATAATGTTAGAAGACTAATGCTTTGCAATTCTCTACGCTCTTCAAATAGAAGTTCTCAAAGCACTTTATGAACATTAAATTGTACAACATCCCTGTGAGATGGATAAGAGGTGAGGATGAAGTCCTGGGCATCCATCATTCCAACTAATGTCAATAGGAGCTGCTAGTTACAGAATCTCTACTATTGTTATGAATTACTTGTATTTCGGTAACACTTAGAGTCCTCACTTAGTTAGGTGCTGCACATTACATAGTAAGAGGCAGTCTCTGACCAAAAATAGCTTACAGTCTTGCTCCCCAACACTTGCTGCACCCTAGCAGAGTACCACAGAAGTCAATGGGGCTCTAGTTGGGCAGATCCACGTGCAGGATGTAATCCTCATTAGAGCCAACAAAGGTGGTATTGCCATCTCCATTTTACAGTGGCAGACTGAGTCACAGAGAAATTAAGTGATTTGCCCAGGGACAAACAGCTCCGAAAATCAGGGACCAAATTTTCAAAATCACATGCCTAAAGCTAACAGCTAACTAAGTACCCTGATTTTTATTTAGATGACTAAATGTGGATGAAGGTGCCTAACTTTAATACTCTAAGGCCTGGTCTACACTAACCCCCCAAGTCGAAGTAAGGTACGCAACTTCAGCTACGTGAATAACGTAGCTGAAGTCGACATACCTTAGTTCGAACTTACCGCGGTTCAGACGCGGTCCACACGCAGCAGGCAGGCTCCCCGTCGACTCCGCAGTACTCCTCTCGCCGAGCTGGAGTACCGCAGTCGACGGCGAGCACTTCCTGGTTCGACTTATCGCGTCCAGACCAGACGCGATAAGTCGAACCCAGAACTTCGATCCCCAGCCGCCGAACTAGCGGCTGGGTGTAGACCAGCCCCAAGACTGAAAATTTTGTCCTGGTTGTGCAAAAGAGTCCAGGCTACCACTGTGCCCCAACATTTTCAAGAGGAAAATTATTCCCTATCAAAAGTTTTTAAATCACATAGGACTCCCATTTTGTGTCCTTAAAACACTACTGTTGGGGAAGGGCTAATATTTACAACTGTACTGACACATTTCATACTAGTTGCTAAGCAACATTCCTCCTTTTTCCTTCTCTACTCTCATAGGGTGGGGAAGGAAAGAGAGGGAGGGAAGCAGATAATGAGAATATTGGGGAAAAAATCAATTGATCATAAGGCACAATTTTTAGGAGAGTAAATGGGCACATAATTCTTGCAGGATATACTAAGACATCAGTTGCTTTATGACATCACAATAGCAACACTCCATGCCCTTAGTACAAGAGAGATAACAGAGAGTTCAATATTAATTTTTCTAAGAATCCCAACATTGGCAACATTCTGGTTGTATAAATTTATTTTGAAGTCTAAAAAGTAACTTTTCCAAGTTTATACATTTGTACTTTTTGTTTGTTTTAAGTAGACGATGCATCATTTTGTAGCCTGAGATTAAATTAAAAATTACACAACAACTCTATTCTGCCAACTATAACCCTTTTTTCCTAGTTTGTTACAGCGTTAAGGTATTCAGCACACTGTCTCTTCACAAATGAGGGACCTTGTGGAAGTGACAGCATGATGAAACGAACTTGAGGAATCAAAGAGCAGATTGGTCATGAAGAATCACTGACTGACCTACTGTCTTCATTTTATTTAATTTCAGTACGGTGCTAGCTACATATCATAAGACCTTTTGGAAAGCAGTAACTGACACAAGGGAAAAATGAAATGTGTACAGCCAAAGACAGAGGCCGGGATGGCTCAGTGAATTAGAAATGGGATATGGAATTTTTCAACGCTCTATCACCCGTTGAAATCTAACCCAGATCAGTAAGGACCAAAAGCCACTAAAATTCCACATCAATTATGGATTATCCCTACAAAAAAGTATTTACCTGAAACAAGGTAGTGGCCCCTAACACACAGTAAACAAGTTTTTTTCCCCCCTCTCATTGAGGTTGCAAAGCCAAACAATCAAAAATTAGTAACAGCAGAACTCAAGTTGCCCATTTAAATTTAATTCTGCCTTCTCCCCCATGTATGTATATGATTCAGTGTTTAATTACATGATCAAATACTGTTTTTTCCTTAAAGGAAACCTCCTTCATTCAGCGCACAGGACAGGCAAAATGAGGAAGCTGTTCAACATTTATTTTTTATCCTCATCATTCAATGTGTGATTCCATGCTAAATTTACTACACATCATCAAAACCCTGCACTGAATACAGAACTATTAATTTCCTCATGAGCTTGTCTATGGTCTTATTCTCATAGTATTTGAACGCCTCACAGATATTAATGAATTTATCTTTACAGATAAGGAATCTGAGATAGGAAAGTTTTATTATGGTAACCCTTTTAAAAAAAAATGTTCAAATAAACTTTTGGAAACATAACACTAGATTTTATCCATAGCCACTTGCTTTGATTGCAGATAAACGTTAACAGAAAAGAGAAATTAATTTGAGAAGATTAAACTGCAGATGAAAAAACACTAAAAAGATATTCCAGCAAATTACTCTATCCTATTTTATGCCTCATATCATACTTCACTTGCTCAGATTCTTTTGGATGAAGTAAGCTAAGCACCACCCAATGGCCATTAGAGAGTTAACTAATATTTCCAAGAGTTGGCAAATGTTCAGTCAAAAACCTGGCCAAATGCCTGTTGTTTACTGAAGCTAGGGAAGAAGCATCTGCAACATTACGAAAAGCATATTGTAAAAGGCAACACATGCAAATTAAACCTCTTGAGCTATGAGTAAATTGCTGGGGAAATTTATAACTCATTTAATAAAGCTTGAAGTAAATACATAGCCTTGGCTCCCAGGGAAAACAAAGTATTTCCCATGATTCCCTTTTCCAAAAGGATCATCAACCCAGACTGCCACAATATTGAGTGCAAAAGGAACTAGTATGAAATGAAACTCCCTCCTTGTGCATATCAACATGGATACATATGCCCCATTCTTAAAACATTTAAAGTAAGTCAGAGAAACTTTGATCATCCATGTGTCTTAGCCACTATTATGTGCTGTCTCTCAACAAACAGTGAGCAATGCAAGACCCAGCTTTAACAACACGCAGCAAAGTCTTACCACTTTTGTTCTGAATTCAACCCCCATTTTGTAGTTCTCCACACAGAAAGGGAGAGGTAATTATATCTGCAAGATCTCTGTAGATTGCATTTTTTGTAGTTACAGACAGACCCTCCAGCAAATGACATAAGGCGTGGAGATCCAGAGCATGGTAAGATTTCCCCCTCAAGACATAAACCCTTGGATAACGGGACATGCAAAATTCTGCCCTCACTCTGTAACCTGGATACATTCAACACAGTTGTGTGTGTGTTACTAAGAGCAGGATATGGTCTTAGATATATTATGTGGCATCACAACATGTTGTTTTGGTTTACAAACATAGTGGCTTTTAACTGGGGACCAGTGCTGGAGCCACATTGCCCCAGGCTAGCTCTGGAAGAGACTGTGCTGGAGGGAGGCATGACAACTCCTGTAGCTCCCCAGCATACATGGAGAGTATGCCCACAGCTATACTCTCTTAAGGCTTACACCCCCAAGATATCCAGTGAGGTCTGCTGGTTAGCGTGGGGATGAGACCCTACTCTTCACTCCTTATTTGGGATGGACATAGTCCAAAGTGAAACTTGGTGGTAGCAATCCCCAAAGGGTATGCATGGAAGGGAGAGGTTTTCTGTGCCCTGCTACTTAATTTCTTGACATATATTCACCATGGTCAGACACACTCTTACCCATCATCTTTGATATGAGAGCTTTTCCCTATTCTTAGGAGAAGTCATCACAGTAGTATTACTTGTATTGTGGTAGTGCCAAAAAGCTACTATCATGGATCAGGGCCCCATTGTGCCAGGCACCATACCAACACAGAACAAAAAGACAGGCTCGACCACAAGAAGTCTAGGTATAAAATGAGAAACAACAGATGAATACAACAGATGCGGAGAGTATGAGGAAGCAGTGAGATGTTACTGGTCAGCACAGACAGCGGTCACTGCACACCAGCTGCCTTAACATTGTCAAGTTTTATTTATCTACAGTAACAGTGTGTGCTAACTGCTGGTAAAGGTTGCCTTTCCAATTACAGTAGATGATTACTTCGTATAAATGAAAAACCTAAAAGCAGCTCCACAGCGGTCAAGCTCACACAACTTTCCTCTTTGTTTACTAGAAATAAGACACAGTAAATTTCATGCAAAGAACTGATTTGAGAATCTCCTTTCTTGGTATTTCCCACCACTGTTCTGTACAGAACTTGTGCTGATCTGAAAAACCCAATAAAATATTTTCAAAAATTATGTTTTATTTACTTATGATGTAATTGATGTCTGCATTACTCATTTTCTAAGAAGAGATAAAGATCTTTCAAGGAAAATATGACTCAGATTCTTTTTCCTATTGATATTAGCTCCTTGCTTGTCATTTAAGCCCTAGATTTGATGGGAGATTAGTCATTTGAATACAGAGGAAGAGAGATTTGCAGAACTGTAAAATGTTAGGATTTAAACAGTGGCAAAAATATAACCACCGAACTGAGTCTAAATGAGCAAGCGATTTACTGTAGCAATCTCTGCACCTTACACAAATATACAGATTTTAATATATAGCTAGTCATAAATTATGACTGACCTACATGTAAACATAGCAGTGCTTTCCTAAGAACTTACAGTCCATATAAAAATAAGAGTACAAAATGATTGTTTTAGACATAATGTTCAATGCCCTTTACACATTTCTCATGTATTTTGCCATCAATCACAATCATCAGAATTCTGTGACTGCAGTCTGCTGACTGACAACAGAACGAGAAATTTAGAGGTGTGAGTGAAATGACAGAGCTGTCATGGTTGCCTCAAAAATTACTCTTCATAAAGAAAGAAGAGATAATACTTTAAAAAAAAAATGCAGACAGCATTGATGCCCCTTTCAGCGCAGGTGTTACTAAAAAGTTCCTAGGGTTACTAAAAGCTTGCGCGGAAGGGGGGGGGGGGGGGGGGGGGGGGGAAAGTTGTCCAAAACTTTACCTGAGTGATCTTAGTTAATATTATATATGTAATGATTTTTTGTAATGAGGTTTCCTCTTTTGAAACTCACACATATAGCAGCAGTAGCACACTGCCAAACCTATGACTTGATTCTGCAAATTAGTGATAGTCTCCTACTAAGCTGCTGAGTGTCTTCAATTCCCACAGAGTACAATGGGAGTTGTGGATGCTCAGTACTTATCAGGATTAGCCCATTATTTTATTTATATGCACATAATGTAATGTGAATCTGTTACACTTAGTTATTAAAAACTCAAAATGAAAGCTCAGTTGAATCAAATGTGTGCCCTTCTGACTTCACAAGACTTCAGTTTCCCAGCTTTTCTGCTAGCAGCAAAAGCTACACAAAACACAGATTATCTTTTAAATTCAGTACACTATTGCCCTATTTGCTTCTCCTTTATTCACGTGATCTGTAATATCATACTCTTGTCTTTCTTCTCGACCAAAGACACGTATAGCACTATTTTCATCTAGCAATAATAATTGATTGTTTTTTCTTCCTGGCATTTTACCTTGCATACACAATAGTAACTTCTTAAAGTGTCATTTTCCAACAGCTTTAAATCAACTAAGATTTTCTACATAATGAGCTTGCATTTGTGTGGTTCTTCGTCTAAACCCTTTGCATGTTTTACTGATTGTGCAAGGCATATGTATGTAAAGTGGAATTTTAATATACATCTAGATCTATTACAATCACTTTGTCCACCACTGAACTGCAGCCACCTGAGAAGTGAAATGCACCAACCATTTAACAGTGCACAACAATGTTCCCCAAGAGTTTAGCACAGGAAAACTTTATCTAACAGAATATACAAGCAAAAGGTAATTACTCAGGAAATATTTATAACTCTCTCACAAAATGCCATGGGACAATCGCTGTGTGTCATATTGTATCCAAAAGACGACACTTACACCAGCACAGTTCCTCCTACCAGCATTCTGGGATGTGGTTTCAAAGACACAATCAGTTTTACATCTAAATACTGCTCAGGATGTTATCAAAATGAAGTGCATGCATACATTTATATATAGGTATGCATTTAATAAACTACTTTAAAAAACAAGATTACTAACTTTTTAGGGGAGGCAGTGTGGTTGATTGGTATTTTTCCCAGGGATTGTTATTTTATTGCTAGTAGGTGGTTTACATCTATATTTTAATGCCACATGAGAAAAACAGGATTGTTGACTTCATCCACAGGTCAAGCACAACCCAAAATGAAATTCTTGTTATTAAGATAAAGTAATTGAAAGCCAGCCATGGAAATGAGTTTAATATCAAGTAGAAAAAGTTGAGCATAATAAATTGTAGGTAAAGCTCAAGTATTTGTTCAAGTATTTTCCACAGAAGTCTAGGATAGACATATTTGCCAGACCAGGAAACCCCTCCACAAAATGTAAAATGCTCTTTTTGTTGGAACCAAAAAATTCTACTAGATTGTTGATTGATGTAACATTTGGATTAGAAATACACAGCATGAAATACAGTTTCCAGAGAGGAAAGGGAAGTTCTTGATGAGACTTGGTGAAAGAGTGATAAAAGCTTCACTCAAGGCCTTCACTTTAGTATGAGATTGTGGAAAACTTTCATTTACACAGCCCAACAAAGTGCATTAGCCATCAATCCACAAGCACTAAATAAACCCTTAACACCTCTTCCATGAGACTGCAACATAATCATCTAACCAATCCTGCTAGAATTACTGACAAAAGAGCTGATAAAGATTGGAAGAAGTTTGTAGAGAGAGAAGAAATTTCTTCTCAAGCAGCTCAAGGTGTGTCCGAATGAAACGGCACATTTTTTCCCCCATTACCAATTTTGTCCATTGGAGACCAAAAAAAATATCCTGCTCCAACAGAAAGAAAAAAATATCCAATAAATAAAAAGAAATTTGTGGTACAAAATATGTTATTGCCAAGCCTTCCATAATTTAGGAAGAACTATGCCATGGTACCTTGTATCAGTGGACTATATTACCAGTGCTAGCGGGCAGTTTGTTACCCGGAAATGAATTCCTTTGGATTTCTGTCAGTCATTTTCAAGATACTGGGAGGGTTGTAGTCTATAGGGACATATCCAGGCAAAGCTTGGTCAGAAAATGATATGGACTTGAAAGGGTAGGGGGTTTAACCTTATTGTCAATATGAAAACATGTACACCCAGCAGTGAGAGAGTACCCGTTGTGAGATTATGCTCTCTGTGATGTGAATGTCTGTTCACTAGGAAATTGACTAAAATTACTACTCATTCCATATGCCACCAAAACAGCCATTAGATGGTTCTGAGTTTTAGTCACTACCAAACAAAGCTGAGCAATATTAGCCATTTAAAAAAACTTTATTGTTGTTATTTTAGAAATACACAATAAGCTTTCAGCATTCACATGTTGCATCTTTATACAGGATTTTGTCATGACAAGAAACAAAACTTGAACTAACTCTTTTATTCAGATGTGTGCATTATACAAGTTTATACCTGTTGTTCTGTTGCTCTATATTGTTCTCTCTCCTTAGGGAATAGTCATTCTACCAGATTTTCTCTTATATACACTTTGTATGATAGCACACAATTAAAAAGAATAGCTGTTTCCTTTCGTAATTACACATGTCTTTTCCTGTTAGATATTTTGGCAAGCATATACAGAGGAAAAGGTTGCAAATGTATCAGGCTGCTTTTGTCAATCCATTATGTTATGAATATTCAATAAATGAAGCCAGATTCCAGATTCTGTCTCTCTTTTCTCTGATTTATCAAAGCCATCTTTGTTGATACCTCTCAGATTTTTGGGAAAAAAAACTTATTTTCCTAAGTCCAGAGGTCAACTTGTCTTGTTTTGGTATTGAACATGTTGAAACAACTTCTTACTGCTTTCATCAAACTAGTAGAGTCTTCCTCTACAGAAAAAATCTGGCAGGAGCCAAACGTCATAATTCAGAGATGGGGTCAGGATGTCAAAATGTCCACACTCTGCTGTGAGTCACAGCCGTGACAGCTGAGATATCATTTGCTACATGTTACACAAGACCAGCATGAGCACTGTACCCAATGGAAAGCTAGCTTTCTGAGCGTGCCACTGGCCACAACTATTATTGAAGGATATCAGCAGTTACTAACTTGATGGTTTGCAGTAGCCAACATAGGACTAGTTGTGGTAATTGCCAAAAGTACAATATCGTATCACAAGCACCTCAGTTAAAAATGTTCTTGTGTTCACTTTGGATTAGAACACCATTTTCAGTGTGTGTGCTTATAGTGGGAATTTGTTTGGTGGTTACTGTGTACGTAGAAACCAGTTTAATCTAGGACAGGTTGACTAGAGAATAACTGCCAAGTGATGATTATTCAATATTTATATCACAGTTCTAACCTTGTGCCCCTATAAGGATCATATACAGGCTATACAGTAAAAGCAATGGTGGCCACTGGTGCAGGGCCTAGGTTAGCTCTCCCATTGTTAGAGTCACATGTGGAATTGCAGCAGTGTTAGCAAAGGTGGGGAAATTTTCCAAGAAAAAAAATCCTAGTGTAGACAGGGCTTTGTCTCAAAAATTCAGCACTGAAGTTTTTTTGTTGTTGTTGCTATTTACTCAATGGAAACTGATGATATCTTTAAGTGGGTAAACAAAATGGACATGTGGAACTTTTTTCATAATCAGTTGATGATATAATGTTATTTAGAGATCAGAGTATCATAAATGGGTAGGTAAAACCACCACCAGACTTCACCCTCTGCAGCATTTGGTGACTGGAGAATTTCAGACACTCACAAAGGTTACATGGTACCTCTCTTTGATGGTTGATTCATCTACTCCTTCCATTTGTTTCTAAAATGACAATGGTTTTTGAAGATATTCATGAGAGATCAGAAATCTGACTTGTTTTATGTAAGCGGCTAAATAGCAAAGTGATTTCTGATGACAACTAGGTGAATCCCAGATGGTCGGAAGGAAACCCCTCAGCTATTTTCACATCATGTCCTCTTATGGC
>NW_020664498.1:4658547-4683196 GCF_002925995.2 Terrapene triunguis
TCAGTTGTTTTAATTGTCATATTTGAATTCAGCACATCAAAATACATCATAAATAGCACATTTTATCTCTGAAGCAGATGACTTCTCAAAAATTGTAGACCAGTGTAATCAGGCCTGTCCACCTCAAAAACCAAACAGGACCCACACTCTAACCAGCCACCCCCATGCTCCACAGGGGATTCACTTCCCAACCCAGCCAATATCCTATGGCCAGAGTCCTCAGTTTCACCTACTACTCCCACTGACAAGAGAAGCAGGACACTCAACCTGCTACCACCAGTTCTGCTTTGGAGAACAGCTGCCAGGTAGCAGAACCATCTCAAAAGAGCCAGCCCAAGGTGCTGAGGAGGGGGAAGCATAACAGGTGAGTGTGTTGGTGTGGCAGGATGGTGGATAGGGAGATGGTAGAAGGATTGATAATTGGGAAGGGGAAAGAATGGAACTGATAGATGTTTGGCCAGGAAGAGTACCTAACCAGGCAATGTTATATTTATTTCCAACGAGACAGGACATTTCGGAGGGAGCCCATTACAGAGGTGGCTGCAGAGAAAATATATGGGGTTCAGAAAAAATCCCGTTCAGGAACTCTCTCATACCCTATCTCACCCATTAAATCCAACCCAGCATCACTAAGGTAAGTTAGGACTCCAACGTTTATTTTTAAATATATTTTAAAGCAAAATCTTTTTTAGGCTACAGGTGACATTGTTTCTTAGTGATTATATACCTTTAAAAGGGCTTCATTTATTAACATTTACTTTGCTGATAATTAGTACATTTATTGTTCAATGTCAATTGTTAAAATGCAACCCCAGCTCATGATAACTACTGTTTTCACAAGGATTTTTATAATATATTCATTGGTATTATGGATCTATCATACAGCATGCAGATATGTATGTATTTAATACCCGTTCACAGCAGGCATCGTAGTGGCTGCAAGGGAGCCATTACAATGTGGACTACTAATTCATATTAAGATTAGGCAACAAAAATTGGCTGATTCTTAACATATCAAATGAACTCAGATGTTGAAAAAAAACTTGGAGCTCACAAAAATATCTTGGCATATTTCCCTCTAAAAAAATATTTTAAAAATCAAGTGCACCCACAAATGAATTTCTGTCGATCTTAAAAATGACATTGCTGAGTCCATTTACGACAGTATTGCCCTAAGACTATATAACTGTACTAGTGTGGTGTAAAAAGAGGCTTATTGGATTAAGTGCTATAATCAAAAACAATCAAATTCCAAGGCTGGAACTTTGTGCTGTGCAAACGACGGGCGCAGCCATTCCTAGACACAATAGGTTGAGTTAAAGAGAAAATATCAATGAAAAATCTGAACCTCCTTAAATTTATGGGTTTCCTTCAGACCCTCAAATCATCAATAGATTATCTAAATAATATTCATATTGATCCATGTTTCTTGAATAGTGAGTATGGCTTCCTTGAGAAGGATTCTACCTTTTCCAACGTAACACAGGAGGAAACAAATATTAGGACTTTTTTTGGTTTAGGATTTGACAACGACAAAACCGAGTATAGAATGCTAAGTTCACAGCTCAGTCCTAAAGGCTACAATAAATAAATGGTCTCTTGCTCATGAAACCCATTATCGAGATTACCGAGCAAGAAAAAGAAAGTGAACAGGCTGCCTTGTCCATATGTTTAAATTAGAGTACCAAAGAAAGATATTTTCCATCTCCTCCTCCACCTCTATCCTCAATGAAGGCCTTTTGCTGACTTTTTTTTTAAATGCTTACATGAAGGAAGTCCCAAGTATTTTGCTTTCCTTCACTAGTCAGGCTTCCAATGGCAAAGTTTGCAAAAACTCAATAGTGATAAACACAAACCCATTTTAATCCACAGAGTTAATCCAAAACTTCTCCAAGGTTCAGCACCTTATTTTTGATGCAGGAAGTTGACCATTTAAAATCATATATTTCATTATAAAATGACACGGCACAGAAAGCAGCATAACCGTGTCTTTGTTCTTTTCAGTTTATAAATCTCACTTTGAAGCCATCTTCCTTTGCCCTATTCACAAAACCATAAACCTCCAAAGCTCTGCATCCTGGCCACTTGCTTCCCCGCCCCCAGTGGAAGGTCCCTCCTGGATATCCCAAAAGAGAAAAATGTGCCTGGGAAGTGGGAGAGGTCAAACATGAGCACAGCTATTTATTACATATACTGCAACCAGATGGAAGTAACTCATCCATCAAGGAACTCGTCATCCTCATCACATTAGCTTCTTATAAAAAGCCTCCTGCTCCTTTCTCTGATCCACATAGTTCAGCTTCCTCTCTTCTGTGCACTTTTGGAAAATGAACCCTCTCTAACCCCATTGCCTCGTTCTCCTTAAATCATTGCTACCTATCACTTCATGGTTATTTTTAAACTTTACTTTTATCAATACTCATCCTGTAGCTCTGGAAGATATTAAAAGTGTACCAGGGCAAGGAAGGGCGTTTCTGACACTTGCTCCCTCATTCATCAGCTCCTCATAGGCCTGTTGGTGACAATGAAAAGATTTCACAATACCGTGCAGCAGAAACTCATTCTCCCACTCATCCATCATGCTCAACCTAGCAGCAGTTCTACTGACCTAATCTGTAATGCCTCGGTGCTCACTGGAGATTTCTTAAAGGCACCCTTCATTGCTGTTAGTTACAAAGAATAAGCATGTGCTATTAGATAAGGAGGCTAAATGATGCAAGGATTAATGCAGTATTCTTTCATCACCAAGTCCCAAAGACTGCAGGGCTAGAGTAACAAAGTCTGTTTTCAATCTGAGTTTTGTTGAAGATCACCCCAAAAGCAAGAGTAAGATTTTTTAACCCACTTCCATGTGTAAATAAAAATTAAAGGCCCATGGGTGATGCACTGTTACTAATTTATCACCTTTGACAGTTGCAGGCTCACAGATGACAGTTACTTTACAGTAAAAATAAAAACAGAGTATGTTCTTCAGCAAAGGACAGTCACAACTAAGGCAAAGTTGAATACTTTGATAGAGTAGACATTTTTTTTCCTCTCTAAAGGGAATAACCGGCATCTGTGAACAGTAAAGATAAAAATGTAGGACACAATGAGAAATTTAGCACAGATTTTATAAGAAGGGAAATAAAACTGACAGCTGGATGTATGATTTTATCACATTGACATAACCATAAAAGAACAATGACAGCACATATAGTAACTGGTAAAAAACATAACTTTACAGTATAAAATGGTGATTTGGTAAGAGTTCAGAGCTTATTTTGTCATTCACTGAACTGTGTTACTATTATTGGTGATAATGTAATGGATGAACCATTCACAGATAAGCAAACATAACAGTGGAAGTATCAATATCAATCAATGTATTAGGAATATAAAATGGTAAATATGCACAATTCACTCATCATATAGATTTCTAAAAAAAATGGGCTTTACATTTAAAAACTATGAAATCTAAACTAATTCTCTAAACTATTCACATAATTAAGATGAGGCTTACAGGCAGCAGCACTAAACGGTTAATGCATCACTTGGCATGTAGGTACAGACAAGTACTGATTTGTAATCACACCATTTCTTTGGGTCATAGTAACCCTAAACTGGAGTGAGAATTAGCAAGGGATCTGAAAAACAGAATGTCATATTATATGGTGTCATATTATTTGTGTTACAATAGCATCTACAGGGCCCCCAATTGTTCTAGGCACTGTAAGAAAAAGTCCCCGATCCAAACTGCTTACTGTCTAAATATATGAGACTGACAAAGGAGAAAGAGAAAGCATCATCATCCACATTTCATAGGTGGGAGACTATGGCACAGAGAGATTAAGTGACCTGCCCAAGGTTACACTGGAAACCTGAAGCAGAGTCTGGAAATGAACCCACCTCACCTAAGTCTTACTCCAGTTCCCTACACACAAAACCATCCTTCTATCTTTAATCTCACCCAGTCCTGGCAGTCACATCTTATAACATAAAGAACCTGTTATTCAGGATCCTCAGATGTAAAGTACTACTTTACAATTGCAAAGGAACACTTTTTTTTTTTTAAGTGCAGTGTGCTCAATACTGTACAAGATGGACGATGACCTGGCTCCTCCCTATGCTTGTTATCAAAATGTTAGTGTGACCTTGAAGCCGCACACAATGGAACACGGAAGTATTTTTACATAGTATACACTGATCTGAGCACTGCAAATTTTCTTCGCTCTAGATCTTAAACAGCTCAGCAGAATGGAGTTTTCAGTCCAACATGGCTTCATACCAAATGTAGGCATAAGGGCACATTTTCAGGGGGGCTGTGGGAAATTAATTCTCATGTTGGCACAACATATTTTTAGACCATGTGTCCCTTTTAACCCAAGTTGTACACCTAACTGTAAGTGGCAATTTGACCCAAGTTTGTGGGATTCCCATGTGACAGGTCGGATCACAGAAACCCCCTTGGGAACTGCCACCCGATGTGCAAAGACTACCCCTGCTCCTGTTTTCCCTGCCAGCTCAGGACTCCAGCACCCTGTCTTGCTGAGCCAGACACTGCCGTCTGCTCCAACGCAGACCCAGGGTCTGAATCACTTGTCCCAAAGCTGCAAGTTTACCTGAAAACAGCTCACAGAAGTGTGCTTGTCTTTAGCACTCAGATGCCCAACTCCCAATGGGGTCTAAACCCAGATAAATCCGCTTTACCCTGCATAAAGCTTATGCAGAGTAAACTCATAAATTGTTCGCCCTCTATAACACTGATAGAGAGATATGCACAGTTGTTTGCTCCCCCAGGTATTAATACATACTCTGAGTAAATTACTAAATAAAAAGTGATTTTATTAAATACAGACAGTAGGATTTAAGTGGTTCCAAGTAGTAACAGACAGAACAAAGTAAGTCACCAAGCAAAATAAAATAAAATGCGCAAATCTATGCCTAATCAAACTGAATACAGATAATCTCACCCTCAGAGATGCTTCAGTAAGTTTTTTCTCAGACTGGACACCTTCCAGGCCTGGGCACAATTCTTTCCCCTGGTACAGCTCTTGTTGCAGCTCAGGTGATAGCTAGGGGATTCTTCATGATGGCTCCCTCTCCCTACTTTGTTCTCTTCCACCCCTTTATATATCTTTTGCATAAGGCGGGAACCCTTTGTCCCTCTGGGTTTCCACCCCCCCTCACTGGAAAAGCACCAGGTTAAAGATGGATTCCAGTTCAGGTGACATGATCACATGTCACTACAAGACTTCATTACCCACTTGCCAGCACACACATATACAGGAAGACTCACAGGTAAACACAGCCATCTGCAAACAATGGTCCTTGTTAATGGGAGTCATCAAGATTCCAAACCATCATTAATGGCCCACACTTTACATAATTACAATAGGCCCTCAGAGTTATGTTTTATATTTCTAGTTTTAGATACAAGAGTGGTACCTTTCTACAAATAGGATGATCACACTCAGTAGGTTATGAGCTTTGTAATGATACCTTACAAGAGACCTTTTGCACGAAGCATATCCCAGTTGCATTATATTCACTTATTATCATGTTTTTATAAAACCATATAGACTGCACAACGTCACATCCCAACTAAACAATACCAAGTATACTGCAGGGAACAATGGCAGCAGATGGACCGCGTAATTCAATAGGTCTTTTCCATCTGAAATGTCTATGATTCAAGAATCACTAAATCATCATCTTACATTCACTTCTCTCCCCATAACCGAGCACCAAATCCTGCAAGACACAGGGCACTCTCCTCTCTCTCAGATGTTACCTCTCAGGAAGTTCTCAATACCTTGCAGATCAACAGAGCAACACAGCAACATGTAGGAAGTAACTCTCATAAATGATGTTCATTAACCTAAATGTATGTATTGTGCTACAAAAGCAGCTGTCAGAGAGTAAAGGGGGCCACCCATTTCTTCAATAGGGGTTTCATCCATCATCACCTTATACAGGCTAACTTGGTGGGCACAGTGTCTCAGTTCAACAAGAGTACTCTATACCAAAGAGGACCACTGAACACTGGGTTTCCTCTACTAGAAAGCTTTTACATGTATTCTGGCTGGATTGATTTATATGGGGCTCAGTGCTCTTACTAAAGCTTACTCACTTATTATTCACACAGCACACAGACCTCTTGCATTACTGTTTTGAGGTATCCAAAATACATAGTTTTCTAGAACATTTGCAGAAATCAGTATGGTTAGCCATTCTTTAAGTGACGCCGGAGAAACATAAGGCTTAGAGACAGCTTCTTTCATAGATAACGAATACTGGGTATGTTGTACAGAAACCACATCCCAGGAGCATGTTAGTCAGCATATTCTGCAGTACAGTAAACTATATTAGCTTTTCCAGAAGGAAAAGAATCTTTCACATCTATGCATTTGTGGGCAGGGGGTTGCCTTCTGAAAGATTCTGTGCCAGAATCTATTACTCTATTATTTAATAAAGGACCAGTCCTCCATGATACTGAGCACTGTCAGCTCCCACTGACTTAAGTCACTGAGCATCGCATAGGATCAGACCCCAGAAAGCAGTTACTTTTAGATTGTGCATGTTAATCACTGATCCCTAGAGATCTCATCTGAAATGTGCCTAATCAGTAATAACCAAGATGTCACACTTTAAGATGACTACATTTCCCAGAATAGCCACGACTGTGCCAGGGATCAAGATTCATTGTCTCTGTCCTGAACAATTAAGGTCAGGATACTCCAATGTTCAGGTTAGTGCTGCTTCGCTCTGTGATGTCAGGACTCTGGCACAAAGCTTCTCTGCATCTTGCAAGCAGAATGAACAATTTTGTTTGGAGTGAGACACCCTACCCCTTCCTACTTGGAACTCAGTGGGGGACCAATTCAGAAACAATTTCCTTGTCCTAAGCTGATAAGTTTAAATTTTTATTAGAAAAAAGTAATATTACAGCTCAAATGATAGCTCATATGAATAGATGGATGAAAGGGAGGCAATGCAACAAAGGCATACATACCGACCTATAATTTGGACATCACAAATCGTAATTAAAATGTAAAATCCTCAATATAATGAACATATGGCTAATCTAACATGCTTCTAAAACATGCAGGCTTTTTCATCTTCTGCTGTAATTAAAGAATATTCACATTTTATTTCTATTACAATAGCTTTCTGTTTGGGTTTTTTTTTTCAAACAACATTCACCTTTTTTGTGATAACAAAAGGCAATATCCTATCTCAGCAAATGTTATTTAACACACTGATGTGCTGAGGGTGGAAACCCTGTGACCTAGGACAAGCTATTACTGCTAAATAGTCCCCAGACCCCACTGCTCTGCTTTGTGCCAGTTTATTTATTTATTTATTTATTTAGTCTTCAACTGTCCTAATTCTGCCTTAGCTTAGACTGTCTGATCCCAGCTCTCCTCTTAAATGACTGTTCACTTAGAAGACTGATTGTTCACTTAGGGAAACATGTTTCATATCACACACACACCTTGTTTTAGTAAAAATTCATCTGATCTGTAAATACTGTATAAAAACTTTCCAACACATAGTAATCTACATACCCCAGGAGTGCTCAATTACATCATTTTAGTGCTAAACACAAAAGAATAGGGCTATTCTGTTAAAAAAATAAATAAGTATAAACTACACATCACTCTCTTTTCTTCATAAATAATATTCCGTGTTTATGTAATGCATTCGAACCTGAAGCACTTACCAAACAGTAAACACATGGCCTTGCAAAATTCCACTCACTAGAACTAGTAAGTTTTTGATGGGCAAGTGCAATCTCTTTAGTTTTTTCATCATCACTCTTCTGGATAAAGGATGGAACTACATTTTGTGCCCAGGCTAGCATATTTTCTCGGTAACAACTTAAGTCTGGGATCTTCCAGTACCAGAAGCTAAGAATCTCCTCTTTCCAATGGCTTACTTCAGACAAAATCAAATCAAAAGTGATGGTGGTGGTGAATTGGAAGTAGCAACTCGAAGACTTGGAGAGGATCACAACTGCATTCTAGGTTGAGTGAAACCAATGGGAGTTAAGTGCACCCAGAATCTTGCAAAATAACCCTGGCCGCCAAAAAAGGATATGTTAAAGGAGGGGTTCAGAGAGTTAGGTACACAAGTCCCACTAACTTTCATTGAAAGTCTGTTGTATTTGGGAAGCCAGTGGGACTTGTGTATCCACAACTCCCTGAAGCACTTTTGAAAATTCCACCCCAAGGAGACAAGTTAGAATTATATGAACATTATAAAGCAACATTTTGCAGAAGAAAGTCAGTGCCAGTTATTATTTGAATCTTAACACACTTCAACTTTTTCCGAGGTTTAACTGCCCAAAATAGATAAACCTAATGCATCCAAGATCAAGTATATGAATGAAGATTTTTTCAAGTGAAAGAAGCCTTATATACGTGCATATGTTGAAAAAAAATGGTGATTTTTAGCCCTAGCCCGCTCCAAAACTAAGCACATGAGATCCAGAGTACCCAAAGATCAGGGCCTGGTCTAAACTAAAAATGCATGCCCACAAAGCTACATCAGTCAAGGATGTGAAAAAAACACACTACTGAGCTACTTGGCTATGCCAATAAAACCCACAATGTAAACACAGCAATACTCACAGAAGAAGGCTTCTATTGGCTTAGTTAACGTCATTTGGGGAGGTATTCTTCCTAAACTGCCAAAACACTCCCGTCGGTGTACACTACGTCTACACTAGGGGACTATGTCAACATAGCAATGCCAGCATAGGCTGTGTAATGTAGACATAGCCTAAGTATATCCAAAGCTTTGATACAAACAGGGTTCCTACAAATACAATAGGTTTAAAGCAGCTGCCAGAAAATAATGGTTTGGCATTTTGGGTCGAGGGTAATCTACTGAAAATGTTTATCAGCCAGCTATTCGTTGGATATTCTTTTTTAATCTGACCTTAAAAATATAAATAAATAAATATATATATATATACACACACACACACACACACACACGGAGAAAACCATTGCAGAATTTTTTCTTCAACACTTATCTCAAAAATGGCCCATTTGATTCATGAACATCTCTAATGTATATCATCAGTGACTGAAGGAGTTTTTTTATATGATTTTTGACAATTTAACAAGTCCTCCTGACAAATTAAATGGTTGTGTTGACAACTTAACTGTACTGCCAATCAATATTTTCAATTACTTTCATTGTCATTCAGAAAAAATACAACACGAGGTCACACAGTGGTAAAACCAAGTAAAGAAAATAAAATGATGCACCATCAGTGTGGGGAGAATAAAAACCTTAAAAACTTTGAGGCATAACATACAATTTAAACATTCTTTGGTGGTTTTGGGGGGGGGGGGGGAGCATGAGAATTAGGTATTTGAAAACAACTTTTCTAATTTTATATCTTAGTGACATCTCTGAGATGACAATATATTTTTAAGGAAAGTCTCATTATTGCATAACTTTCCACTCTACCTTGCACATTCTTAGCCACTAAACCAGCCCTAGACAAGGTGGGTTACAGTATACTGCAATTCCAAAAATGTAATGGTCAGTTTGAGAAATTTAAGTCATATACTGTTTTGTCAGAGCTTCATTGACTCAGACTTTTCAAAGAATTAGCAGCCAATCAATATTTTCAAACATTTCTGTCATGTGGAGGAGATGCTGCATTACAAAATGAATTACAATGCCAAAAAATCCTGCTTCACCTTTTCTTTTATGGCGCCTATACTGACAAAATAGTGATTATTTAATGTGCAGTATTAACCAGAGTATATCGGAACAGAACACATTCAACAGACTTGACGTAAAGAAGAAATTTGAGAGATGGTCAAGCAATATCCAAATAATTTGACAAATTTCACAATTTATTTTTTAAATTAGTCTACTAATTTTATTATTTTTCCAGATTATAAAGCTGGGTATGTAAATCATTAAAATTGCTGGGATATTAATTTCACTTTTTTTTTCAAAAATAAAACATTGGCAAATATTTTTCACCGTTAATTGGCCAGGTCTGAAATTTCCATTTTATTTCATGTGATCTCACCAAGTCATATGCAAAACATATCCTGAGATTATCTAAGGCAGAGATTCTCCAAGTGGGGAACAACAGACTCCTGAAAGCCAGCAACAATTTGCTAAGGGGCTGTGCAGCTCTCTCCTCTAGCAATTGACTTAAGCACAGACTACAAATGTGATCAGTGGGTCCCTGTCTTGAGCTCTGTCTCCTCCTACTCCACAAGATAAAATAAATGCAGGTAGGAAACAGAACTAAGATTATGGTGATTCCTAGCAACACACATTCCCTTCTCCTCCTAACGTGGAGCAGGGGACTGGGCTATCGTCCCTAGACATACAGAAGCAAACTGGCTGCCATTACAGGCTCCTGGACCTGCAATGAGCTGAGCCCTAGCAGGTTTGCAGAACAGACTCCAAGAGAGACAGCAAGTGTGCAGACCCAGGAGTGAAAGAGAGGACAGGATAAGAGAACAAGACTCAAAGGGATGAGTATTTGTGGAGAGGAAGACTTTGGGACACGGATTAAGGAGAGAGTCTGAGGGAATAGGTTAGAAATGAGGAAGGAGATATTGAGAGAGAATAAGTATGAGGGAAAGGAGGAGGAGCGAGATGTTTGTGAATTAGACAATAAAAAAGGGCATAGGAGAAGATTGAAAGGTTGTAGGAGTGAAGGTGAGAATAGAGTGCTCTGTAAGGGGGCTGACCACCCACCAATTACAGTTGGATACACCAAATCACTATTCATTGTAAAAAAATCTTGCCATGATATAATATTTTGTATGTGGGCATACGTGTGCACGCGCGCGCACACACACACACACACACACTTACTTGTCTTTTTCCCCTAGTTCTTCTCAGAAGCACAAAAGTTAAATCAGTCTTCAGAACTATCTCAGAAATCCAGTCTAAGAATATCCATGATGAACTTTGATGGGGTATGTAACTAAAAGCAATTATTTCCCCCCTCTTTCAGGTGCCTCAAATGCCAAATATTTTCAAAAAGATTCCTGCAGATATATCCCTGGACACAACATATATGGGTTTTAGTCTCCCTCTTGTTTATTACGAAGTATTTTGTACAATAAAGGCTGGACAAAAAGTAATTGTTCAGGCTATTTTATATCTGCAAGTCCAGACTTTGGGGAGGGGGGGGGGGAAGGGGAAGAGAAGCTTTTGCCCCCACAACATCAGCAGCAAAACTGAAGGAAGGCAGGAAGAAAAGTCTATTTCAATTAAAATTAATGAAATTTGGAAAGGAGATTAGTATTTAAAACAAAATTAAAAATGAGAATCACTGAGGAAACTCAAGAGAACGTTTAAAACCCAAACTCTCAGACTTGGTCATAATGTATGGCAACATCTTTTAGCATACTATCATTATTTACATTTTTTAAAAAAAATCTGGGTCTTAAAGACCTAAGCTCTGTGTTAACTTAATATTTGCAGTTGATGTTAATAAAAATATGGGTTTCATCAGTTCTGACTTAGAATTAGTAGAACAGGACTTAAAAATTAACTACTTGATTGGATGGCATAGCAGACACCTCTTGATCCTATATGTTTACTGCTTATATTCATATATTTCATCTTATTTAGTGAAGGGAATCTGCAAAATTGAGCCCCTTCCTTGGTCAACTGTTAAAAAAAAGGAAACAGATATAACCAGTACACTATGACATAAAATGATGCTACATCATAAAGTCTTTGATGTAATAAAACACTTCCCAGTTACTCAGATCAATAAGCCTTCATTGTTAATGACAACAGACAATTCAGGGTAATGTAAAATAAAATTTGTCTTATGGAATACCTGCCTACAGAAGTTTATATGAAAAAACCTTCACTTCTTGAAGCATATTCCATTGCTTGTGTTGCTACAAAACCCATGGATTCTGCACAGTTCTGTTAACCATCAGCAATTATCTTCCTGTCAAAGCTAAAGGTAACAAATTTCCCCATATCCAGCAAGGCTATATCATCAACCGGACACCAACATCATTTGACGGAAACTAAATCATCCCACCAGCCAAAAGCTCTGACAGACAAATGTGCTGCCTCTGAAAATCTAGGCCTATCACTCAGAGGGGGAAAAAGGTTCTCTCAGATGGTCTTTCTGAAAAGAGATTAAATGTTGTAGATTCTGTAAGTACAGTACAGAGCAAATCCTAAATATGAGAATTATTAATGGACTTTACCACTGGTCTTTTTAATCTGTTGCCAACATATGCTCATCTATTTTACCTTGGTCTGTCTTGTTTCCTGATGGACATAAAAGGCAGGAACTGTGCATTATCCTAGCCTTAATCAGAGCCAGCAGCATAAGAACAACATACCGTCCTCTACCTACCCTGGATAGGATAACATTTTAACACTAGCTGTTCTTTTATAATGAAGACTGTGTAATAAAAGATACCACTAATATGTTCTGTTCTTGTACTTAACAATAACATTCATTTCATGATATGCTACATAATGGGGATATCAATTCTTAGCCTGCTCAGTAACAAAGTACTGCATTATCACAATGCAATTGCAGTTTGGCTGGAATTTTCTGATAATCTGGGGTTGGCACTTGCATTTTCCCCCCAAAGGGACACACACTACAGATGATCAGCCTGTAACTGCAAAACTATCATTTGAGTACAGCTGTCTTTAATCCATGTAATACCCAAGTTATAAAAAATGTGATGCTTTGTCAAGGGGTGTTATATATTGTTAAATACAAATCAAAGAACTTCCACTGACATACCAGTGCAATATTTTTCTTAAAAGATCTGATGTCACATTACATGAAATCACAAACACAATTGATCAGGTGGATAAGCACTGGAGGGGGAACTGGATGGCTCAGGGTATTGATAGTGGCAGAAAAAAAACCTTTCACCTTTAGGTCAAATGTGAACCAAGTTGGTAGTGACCTAAAGTCATTACCTTCTGACAGCTGTTTGGTGACCTATGTGAAATGACTTAGTAGTCTTAGACCAGTACTTATTGGAAAGATGTCCACTTCACAAAAATAACGCTATCACAACAGGCATCAATTAGCATCATTTCTGGAAACATCAGAGGGCCAGAACTGAATGAGCACGAAGACCCGTGACTCACAGAAGAGACTGCTTCAGGTGGGGTTGTGGTACATGAGTGGCGTATTTTGGAAAGATTGCATTGCTATATACCTGTTCTGTAAACTGGCAAATTTTTAAAAACTCAGACTGTTTTCCAGTACAGTGAATCCAGCACTAAACTCACTTAAATTAAAAAATCTAGTGGAATGTATTAATTAAATGTTAAACTCTAGATGTTTTATTACAGGAGTTTATAGCACTGTATTTATAAGAGCTTACATTAAAGAAAAGCTTCCGTTTTAAAATCAAGTCTAGTATCTTCTATTACTTGCATAATTTCATTATCACTTAAAATGTTTTGCTGAATTTGGCAGCATTTATGTAAAATATAAGAACAGAAGGGAATAAGAGCAGGAGCTAAATGAGAAACAGAATGCAATAAAGAGAAAAGACAAAAGAGCACCTCATCAACTTTACTCTGACCCCTATAATTTTAAGGCCAAATCTTCAGGACCTTTGAACATAGGTCTCTGCTGAAAGAAGTGGGAGTTCTACACAGGGAATGGCTCCAAAACATAGCTCAAACGTTTCTGCCTCTGAACAAAGGTCCCAGAGTGTACCACGAAGTTATGGCAAGTAGCCAGATTTCTCTTTTCCTCTCCCCATCTGCAGGTGGTCCTTTTCCCGCAAAACAAAGAATAGGACAAATATGGAAAAAATAGCATGAAATTTCACCTGCCAAAAGAAAACTCCAAAAATTCATCCTTTTTCCAAATCTCTGAATAGTGTATAGTGTTTTTGATCGCTCTCTGTATATATATTAAATCTGGCAATTTCTGGCATAAAGGTAAGCATACTGCCATAAAAGACCATAGAAAATCTATTCACTCAAGTTTAGCTTGCATGGTGGACTTCATATTCTTTAGAATTTAACAAACATAGTTCAACTATATGATGATACTTAACATATTTACTCAAAATTTTTACCCCATTCAAATAGCTTTTGTAACCAAAATTTACGATGCAAGCAAAGATACTCAGACTAAGTAACTACTGATATAGCACATAAGGCTGCACAGTTTAAGCAGAAATAGATTAACTTCAGCTAGCTTTGATCGAGACAGCTTGCTAAAAATAGCAGTGAAGCCACAGCAGCATGGGCTAACCACCTGAGTACATACCAGGGTCGCTGGTGTGCTTGTAATAGAGTGGTTATAATAGTACTTCCCAGTGTCATTGTAGACATACCCTAAGTTACTCATTTGGATGCTTTTATCCTCTCTACTATATTGTGAACAGTTCATTAATTTAATATTATTGTAGGTATATACACCAATGAAAATTCTATTAAGGATAAACTAAAGACAGACCCTTAAGCTTAACTATATTTTTAGGCTTTATGTCATGCCCAAATGTGACAGACTGGATGACCTAACTAGTCAGTGTTAACGTTTTGCTGCTGAAATGCTGTTTTTAATGTGATCTATATAATATGCACTAAAAGAGAATATTTAAATGGCAGACATAATTAAAGCACATCATGCTGAATCATCTTCATGTATATCACAATACACAAGTGCCATGACATTGTTGCTACAGGCTACTTAGAGTGTTACAGAGGGAGGACATATTTACCTACCGGCAGGAAATTTCATCCAAGAGCACTTCAAACTCTAGCTGTCCACATATGTCTAAAGCAATCCCATTAACATACTTGTTACTCTGCTTGTTCTAAAAAAGGACCCAGACAGGTAGCCTCGAAGTGCAGCAAATAAATATTTCTCATTTCACATATAGATTGGTGAAAAAAATCATCATTTAATGTCAGGACACAATCAAAATTTTCCAGCCTGTCACAGCATTGCAACTGAAATATGCTATATAATTTTTCCTTTATAAATTAATATTTCTGTTACAAACCATTGAATGGCATTTATTATGCCAATAACATCTGAGAAATCAGTCACTATTGTAGTTAATGACTGGTTTGGTAGATTGTTAACTGCCCTTAACTCCCCATGAGTAGTTAACTAACAAACCAGTCATTACCTACTTCATGGGGATTAGAGGTTAAGCATAAACTTGATTACAAGCTATAAATGTGAGTAATTTGAAATGTTATTGGTTATTACAAAAATATATGGTAATAATTTCCTCTTTAATGAAAGGGAGCATGTTTTTAGTGGTCCCTAGTTTCTTGTTTAGGCTTAGGAAAGGAGATCAGTATATGATTAACAACTACACTCTTATGATGGGCATCTGGGGCTAGGTGGCACAAATGAATACTCACCACTTAGCTATGTCATAAAAATGCAAAAATATCATCACATTTGTATGATAAACACAAAATTTATAGGCGGTGTTCTTTATTTTCTGCTTTAAAATGCTCGTGGCTCAGTAGATACAGTATTTTTTGCCTGTATGCTAGAAAATCACAGATTTGAAAGATTCAAATATATCTCCATAATAATCCAATATAATCTTTCCAGTGTTGTTGTAGACTTATTCCTGGGTTGCTTTGAATGCATGTTTCTTAAGAGATAATCAAAAGTTTAAACCTATAGTAAAAGTCATAGAAATATTTAGTTAGGATACCTCTACTTGGAATGAATGATTGATTTAAAAACTCAGTGCTAGCGTTTTCAAAAACTCCCCCATTTTTATGCAACAATTATGTTATTCTTCTACAGCAACATTATTCAATGTTTCCTGGTAGAAAAAACAAGAAGTTCTCTCATTGAAGATCTTCCCAAAAGGTAACAAAAAAAAAATGCAGGCAAATATGGTGCTGTGTTATGAAAGGAACATGAAAGATTGTTTCTAAAATGATAAAATATCAAAATGATCAAATAGTAGTAGTTAGGTATCAGAGGGGTAGCCATGTTAGTCTGGATCTGTAAAAAGCGACAAAAAATCCTGTGGCACCTTATAGACTAACAGACGTATTGGAGCATAAGCATAAGTAGTTAGGTTACCTTTGAGGTGTACATTAAAGGATTCTTGACATTCAACTAACTAAACTTGTTCAAATCAGACTTTATAGTAACCTATAGGAATAGATAAGAAATATCTTCTAAATAAACCATTACCCGCTAAAAGATTAGCACCCTAGGCATACATTTATTTTATTAATACAATAATGTGCAACACACACACACCTTACAGATATCTCTATAATAATATAAGCATTAAAAAGGAACAGTACAAAATGGTCAGTCAGTACTGGCCTCCAATAGTTGAGAAAAACTTGTTAAACAGTAAAGTCTTGAACTGCTTCTTCAACTTCACTAAAATTGGGTATTGACAGATTATAAGAAGGAATGAGGGGTCCAGAGATGGCAGTTCTTAATCACAAATAGTATTATTTGGAGCTGGAGGCCAGCTAGCATGGAACATAACTGGCTACTTAAGTCAAGCTCCTGCTGCTTAACCCCCAGAGTTCAAAGACAGACGCAAAGGCAGAGAAGCAGTGTTGAAAAGAATTGGGTTCCAATTCACTTGGGCTCCAGAGATAGACACCTTGAAATGCACACAAAGGCAGAAAGAATGCCAAAGCTGAGCTGAAAGAATTGGTGTTTTATCCTCACTCTGTCTAGCAAGTCTGACTTAAGCAGCCAGTTACATTACATGCTAGCTGAAGATTTCAAACGGCCTTCAACTTTAGCCTAGGGTTGTCAACTCCTCTGACTGAAGCGATTCTGGGAGATTCCCCCCTCCCCTCCTCCCATGACGTAATGTCATTTTCTTAAAATCTACCAAATTGCTTTCAGTAGTCACCGGGAGATCAGTGCCGATTCTGGGAGACTTCAGGTCAATCCTGGAGGGTTTATTCATAGATTCATAGATTCTAGGACTGGAAGGGACCTCGAGAGGTCATCGAGTCCAGTCCCCTGCCCGCATGGCAGGACCAAATACTGTCTAGACCATCTCTGATAGACATTTATCTAACCTACTCTTAAATATCTCCAGAGATGGAGATTCCACAACCTCCCTAGGCAATTTATTCCAGTGTTTAACCACCCTGACAGTTAGGAACTTTTTCCTAATGTCCTAATGCTTCTTGTTCTATCCTTAGAGGCTAAGGTGAACAAGTTTTCTCCCTCCTCCTTATGACACCCTTTTAGATACCTGAAAACTGCTATCATGTCCCCTCTCAGTCTTCTCTTTTCCAAACTAAACAAACACAATTCTTTCAGCCTTCCTTCATAGGTCATGTTCTCAAGACCTTTAATCATTCTTGTTGCTCTTCTCTGGACCCTTTCCAATTTCTCCACATCTTTCTTGAAATGCGGTGCCCAAAACTGGACACAATACTCCAGCTGAGGCCTAACCAGAGCAGAGTAGAGCGGAAGAATGACTTCTCGTGTCTTGCTCACAACACACCTGTTAATACATCCCAGAATCATGTTTGCTTTTTTTGCAACAGCATCACACTGTTGACTCATATTTAGCTTGTGGTCCACTATAACCCCTAGATCCCTTTCTGCCGTACTCCTTCCTAGACAGTCTCTTCCTGTTCTGTAAGCATGAAACTGATTTTTTCTTCCTAAGTGGAGCACTTTGCATTTGTCTTTGTTAAACTTCATCCTGTTTAACTCAGACCATTTCTCCAATTTGTCCAGATCATTTTGAATTATGACCCTGTCCCCCAAAGCAGTTGCAATCCCTCCCAGTTTGGTATCATCCGCAAACTTAATAAGCGTACTTTCTATGCCAATATCTAAGTCGTTAATGAAGATATTGAACAGAGCCGGTCCCAAAACAGACCCCTGCGGAATCCCACTCGTTATGCCTTTCCAGCAGGATTGGGAACCATTAATAACAACTCTCTGAGTACGGTTATCCAGCCAGTTATGCACCCACCTTATAGTAGCCCCATCTAAATTGTATTTGCCTAGTTTATCGATAAGATAAACAATGACAACCCTGCTGTAGCCCTATGTAAAACTCTTTGTGGCATTACAGCCCAGAGGGACGAAGGCCTAGGTAATATGGGAAATTCAGCATCACTAGGGAAGGATCATAGACATCGGCCTAGCTGAAGATATTGAGAAGCATTTCTAGTCACCTGCAGAAATAGCTCAGCAAGAGACAGGCTACAAATCACTAATCCAAGGGTGAGCATGTCCAATAATTCTTCTCTTTAAAATCAGAACAGAAACCCCAGAAATTCACTACAGGAATTGCTATTGGTGTGCTACTCAAGTGCTGATTGGTCCAAAAGGTCACATGAACCAATGATTTTTGAAAAAGAAGTCTAGCCAAGAGTAACTGAAATTGCTGCACATGCGAGGCAAATAAATATTTTTAATAGTATGACATCATTATGTATAGACTAGAGTTTTTAAGTTTATAAGGAGAACTATTGTTCCTTAGGTAGAAAAGGTTTGACTCTAGCAGAAATAAAGCCCTCAGCTTGCAGCTACAAGTATTACAGCCAACTGTAAGTCAATTTTCTAAGCCATGGGCTAATCACATCACATTTGATTCACAACACCCATTCCCCCTTTCCCTCAGTCCTCAACCCCCTTATACTGTTGTTAAAAATGGTTTAAATGCTAGAGTAGACAGGACAAAAACCTATGATACCAAAACAGAACACATGTCTGAGACCCAAAGAAACATGGTCTCAATCATGTTTTACATAACATCGCTGAAAATGGGTTTGTCCTTTCTACACTAGCAGCTAAAATATTTTCAACACCATAGAGGACAACTCAGCATGTATCCCCCCACACGCGGCCAAACCTGACTGCACAACTCAGTTTTTTATGCAGGGTTTCTCCCAATATATAAATTACAGCAGTGGTGGTGGTAGCAAATCCAGGGAACAATACATACTACCTGGCAACGATAGAAATGTCAATTAAATAAATATTTTAAGATAAAAGTAATTTGACTGTATATGTCACTTCTCATGAAATATTTCTCCTGTAGGGTGTAACTAGCCTGATGCCAGTAAATAATAATATGTACTGTAAAAAAATGCAGTGTAGTCCACTGCATAGAACACTGGACTGGGAGTCTGCAAATCTGTGAAACTGAGCAAGTCACTTCTCTGCTCTGTGCCTCGGTTTCCCCTCCTGCTCTTTGTCTGTCTTGTCTATTTAGACTGCAAGCTCTTCAGGGCAGGGACTATTTCTTACTATGTATCTGTACCATGCCTAGCACACTGGAGGTGGGGGCAGTGTCGGATGCACATCTAGGCTCTGCTATAATACAAATAATAAAATAATAATGGATTTCTCTCATACACATGCGCACAATGTGGCACCAATTTCACTCTGAAGAAAAATCACAGGACCTAATGGAGTAGGTATATTATTGAAAAATAAATAAGTAACATTAAACAGAATAGAATTTAGAGTAAAAATGGACAAAGTTTCAGGTACACATATGTAATATAAAACCCCCACAGCCTTTTAAAACTGCCTCACAATCATTTATTTAGACATTTGATTGTAGCTAATGTGAATTAGAGAAAATGAATGAGTTAATTTTAGACAAAGGTTCAGTAAATGTTGCCAAAAATATTCTTAGCTAATTTGAAATGTCTTTCTTCCTCCTTTTTGTTTCTGAGAAAAAAACCAAAACAAAAACAGTACAGCTATACCTGCCCCTATCTACAGCATTTTAATAACAGAAAATAAGGGCTTTAGAGAAATATGGTTTTAGGTCTAAAAGGATAATTGATACAAAAAGGTAACCTAGCATGATTTGGGGGGCTACATCTAAAAACCCTAATCATTGATAATTCACAATTTGTGAGCCTGGTGGGATTTCATGCAGAGCACTAGCTTCACTAAGGTAATTGGTGCTATTGAAACAACACTGGCTCAGCAGCATGCTGCTTTCTTCCTCGCCTCTGGGCACAGGAAGGATCAATATTTGTTAGGATTGCTTCTTGTTCCAACAATGTAAGATTTACAATACTTGCTAGAATTCTCACTTTGTCTTCACACAACTCATCAGTGGAACCCAATTACTAACCTCAGACAAACAACATTAACATGAGCCTCTATGCTTCTTTATTGCCCTTCATCCAAGTCTCATTTCAGGGTCTTCAGGCAGTGCCACTATAACAGATACTACACTTTAAAGTGTGCTCCAAGGAATAAATTTTCAGTCTTTCATTACTCGTACCTTGATTTACTTCATATCATCTTGCCGCTATAGACAAAGATAACACACTGTAAATTACAGCCATCCTGTCTTGTAGTTTCAGAGGTAGGGGGAAGGCAGGGAGTGATGCTTTTCCTCTACAATTAGCACTGGACACCAGTGCTACCTCTGTAATAACACTGATGACTAATATTTGTTTATCATGGCTATATGAAGACATTATTTTATATAAATTAATTTCTCAAAGTGCTTTGTATTTATTTTGCACTCCTGATAAATGAGAAACTTGATAGAGGGATAAAAATACATAATTTTATATTGTTTATTACATTAATTTAGATTAAGTAATCTTATTTAACTTCACTCATGGGGCTGTTTCTGCAGATTTTTCAGTCCTGAAGTTTTAATAATGCAATGGCCTTTGATACTTCACTGTTCATTATGATCTAATTCAAGCTTAATACACAGAAGCAAAACCCCAAACTGGATAATTCTAACTGTGCCTAACATTTTAACTATTAGTGCATTGTTGGCAATAGAAGCCTTGGGAAACAGTCATTGGAAAAATTCCTTCATGTTAGCTGTTGCAGTACCCCCTTATTTGTCCTACAATTTCCTCCATCCTCCATCCTATTCCAGTGGCTGATAACTAAGAACATTAGTTTTATGCGACTTGTCAAGCTCAAATGAAAAGAGAGCTAACTTTAATGACACTGCAATTAATCGCCCCAATAGACAGACAGCTAAAAGACAAGATATTGACTTCATTAAGGATAATGTATTATGTCATTAAGTTGGTAGGGTCACCTTGTGTATCATATATGCCTGCTAATATATTGGCATTTTCCTCAAATAAGATAAATTCAGATATGAGTGATAAAGCTGATTAGAAAATGTTTAATCTAAAGAGGCTAGTTTCCTTATATGCCGCTTTACAGCCCCGGGTGTAAGTAGAGTTGTGAGAAGCCATTATAGATCCAAGATTATCTCAAATAACAGGTCTTAGCCATTTGTAACCTTGCTTTTTTTGCTCAATTTCTAAAGTTTAGAAGGTGTCTTAACTGATGAAGCCTAGAAATCATTTTACAACACTGCATTTAAGATTTATTTTTAAATGTATGATCTGTTTTTATTGCATGTAAGGTTGAAATTACAAACAATGTGTGTGTTACATTAGTACCAGCACAAGAAGGGTTAACCCTTTAAGACTCAAGATTCTGAAATCAATTTAAATTGAAAAAGGTACTCTGATAATGAGCTGTTATAAAGCTGATCATTCCTTCTAATTAGATAACTTCTCTTTTTAGCCCTAACTAAAGGGAGTTTTGTTGGCTGAAGATGAAATAATTTTTCATTGATAGAAGGGAATATTTGCAAATTAAGATACATTTACAAGGCAATTCATGCCACTTACTATTGCCTAATTTTATTTATTGCTTTCCTACTCATTTTTTAGAATCTACATTGGGTTCACATTTCGCTTGCTAACACTATTTTCTCAGTCCCTCATGTGAGCAGAGACCTAAGTAGCTCTTTACACCAATGACCAGAAATGACAAATCATACAATGCCTGGAAATATTTTTTTCCTGCACACACTAATTTTGAAAATTACATAATGATTTGGGGGACACAATACACTCTAGAAGAAAATTGCCTTTATTTACATAAGGTGTTCATTTGACAAATATTGCTTGAATAAGCTGAAAACAAAAACAAAGGTTGCACTGCAATTTCCTATACTACTGAAAATATTTAAAAACAGCTCTGCTGCACGAGTATGCTTGCGTGTGTGTGTATTTGCATCTATTAAACTATGAGAGTTTTCTCAGATACGAGACCTATTTTCCAGATCTGACCTAATCGTTTGTCTCCTCTGCATTCTTATGTCCTAGCATTCTCATGGTGTTTTCTTTAAGTTATATAATAATTTTACGGCCAGAGGAAAACGTGCACAACTGCTTTATTAAGTCAAGAACCACAGGGATAGTTACAAATGAGTACAAGTTTGTTTTCCAGTTGCTGATATTAATTTGTTTTATTTTAGCAGTTCCACAAGAAGCAAAATTCACTGGAGGATTCCCAGAGTCTGTTAATGGTCAGTTTGCCTCAGCAGTAGCATTGGTAACACACATGACCTCCCTTTAAAGAACAGACACTAATTAGCATCACCTATAATCCCTCACTCCAAACCATACCTTTTAACCTGTACCCCATCTTTTCCAATATTTCCATTAGGGCTGTCAAAAGCAGAAGTTTGGGAACCTTTCCTTGTGACCTTGGCATTTCTTCTCAGGCTTAACGTATTGGCATTTTTTCCTGTGACTGCATCGCTTCTCATTTGTCATGATTATTGTTGAATTTTTCAACTGTCATTCCCGAACGTAAATCAATGGTTGTCGACTTCCCCTTTGTCATATCTGCACTGCCAACAGCCTTTCCCTTCTAAATGAGGCTTCCTTCTTTTCCATCCATTAAAAAGGGCCTGTCTTTTGGAGAAGTCAATCCTTTGTTAGGTCACTCCATTTATCATTCTTCCAATCAGTACCTGACATACTTATTCAGCCAGGTCTTCAACCACACAATCATTGTTCATTTTTTAAAAAATTTATTTATGCATGGTGTTTTTTGCCATCCATCTTGGCCAGTTTTACATTTTTCAATGCCCTTGTATCTTTTAGGGCTCTCATTTGCTTGAGGGAAACACCAAGTTGAAAGAAGGGGTGTACGTGCAAGAGGTTTTGCTGGGGGGGAGAAGGGGCAGGGGGAGGTGAGGGGAGGAATATCAAAAGAAACTGGACAAGGCAGAGCCTCCTAGCAGCCCAAATTTAGTTTGGTTACAAAGAGGCTCTGGAAGAGTTACTTCTATGTTTAAAAAAAGCACATAACTGGAACAGAAATAGTAATAAATTGCATGACCTTTTTGACAAGGTATAAGTAATATAAAGTTATATTACAATAAAAACAGTTTCCAAGCAGAATATTGGTTAAGAGTGACTTACAGAAGCCTTCAGGACATGACTTGTTCAATAAAGAAGAGGAAGTTAGTTTTGCTATTTTATGTGGCTATACAGCCACATTTAGGTGAGTGGAAGCACTTGGGCTTCAGTCCCCAATTTCAACATTTCAAACAAGCCCTCAATTGACTTTCATAAGTTGCTTTTGTCATTATCAGATGTTGTTGTGAAAAATGTAAAGTTTATCAGCAATCTCCACACAAGGCAACTAGTGGTTTTTTTCCAATAATACTTTCTTTCAATTATAACTTGCTGTTTTACAGTAGAGATGGGCCAAACCCAAACTTCACAGGCCATTACTGCCACTATAATAAATGAAACCAGAACCCTGTTCTGAGCATTCCTGAACTCTGAGAAAGTTTGGACCTAAATCATTTGCAGTTCGGCTCTTTTGAGATAATTACTGTTTTTCACAAGTGAAAACGAATGCTACAAGAACACAACAAAATGCTGTGTTGTTATGCTTCAGACAAGCATAGTCCTCTAAAATGAAAAGGGGCAAGAAATATACAGGCTGTAGTGGTGCGAATTCTGACCAACACAGAATACTTCACGCAAGGTCAGATATACAAGTTAGACAAGACCCTACGCAGGGGAAGTTAATATAAAGCACACTTCCAAGGCAGAAAACCTCAAAGTTTATAAACCATTGCTAGGACACAAGCCTGCCTTCCTTTAATTGATAGCTTTATGAACAGTGCAAATCTCCTTCCCATTAACATTTGATGGACCTGTCTTTCCCCTCTTGTATCCCAACTTCCTTAATATAAAGAAACGTCTGATATAATTCTATGCACTTTCTCCCACATTTTTCTTATGCTGTCTTTGGGGGGTAATCTACGCTCTTATTCAGCACTGCTGTCTGTTGTGTACTGAAAACGGTATTAAAATTGTGATTTATCACTTGCAATTTTCAGGTGGTTTTCCTCGTCCTGCTTGCAGACTAAGGCACTTTGCAGGGAAGCCTGTGATCAGGGCACAGCAGCAGTAAGCCTGGAGACAGACAACCTAAGATTAAGGCTGAATGAATTATGTCTTTGTTTTAGGGAGCAGCCTGCCTTGGGTCTCTCTGTTTTGGGTTTCTTGTGTGTTACCATTCTGAATTCTAAGAAATAAAATAGTGCTCTGTTGCAACCTTCCAGCAAGAGTATTTATTTTTTAATCTAACTTCCCTGAGTGTAGGCCATGAGCATAACACTGTCTATTATAATAGGGTTACCATCCGTCCGGGTTTCCCCGGACATGTCCGGCTTTTTTCAGTGTTAAATGGCCGTCCGGGGGGGATTTCTAATTAAGTAGAAATGTCCGGGATTTCCCCCTTCCCCTTGTGCGGCGCGTCTGATTGGACGCCTGGCCTGATTGACAGCTGCTCGCAGCCACTAGGGCCTCTAGCAGCCAGAGTCCCTCCCCCTCCCCCGCTCCCTCCTCCCCC
>NW_020664498.1:4683596-4744830 GCF_002925995.2 Terrapene triunguis
GTGGAGTGTCCTCTTTTTTAAATGTTTGAATATGGTAACCCTAATTATAAGAACCTTCAAAACCCTGTGTTACATGCTTCTGAATCACTAATTTTCTTTCCACCTGAGCAAGATATGGCTTTTTCTTCTTGTTATGAGAGGACAAAGAGGATGAAATTATAAGCAGTAAATTAATAGGAAGACTCAGGGCCGTCAATGGTCTACCCACTGTAGTTTCAGCTAATTTTTCATGAGGCCTTACTCTCGTCTTTGTCTTTATGAGCGTTCTCTGCTCATTATGACACACAAAGCCCGAGCTCCCCAACTCTACAGCTAGGAAGAAAATTGCTTTTCAATCCCAAATATGTTGATTAGTTCAAATCTCTTCCTGTGGCTTAAGATGACCCAAGTTAAATGCCTATGCTTATTTGCATCTCTAAGTTACTGTCCCTTTTGTCTTGAGCCCTGGTAAGGTAGATTTTCCCCCAACAACTCTGGAAGCAGAAAATTCCAAATGTCAATGGCCTTCTGAAAAAAAAGTATCACTAATTACATAAGTAGGCATTCCCATATGGCTGATTTTTTGCAACTGCAGGCTCCTGGATTTCTGTAGACCTCTTTTCTTTGTGTATTCTATTTACCAAATTAAACTACCTTAAAATCTAAGGGATTATCACATTCTGGGGTCTAATTCAGACAAGTGAAAGTTGTGTCACCGCTTATCCTGTAACCCTGGGTGCTCTGCTGCTGTAATTCTCTTTCTGGATGCTCCCAGCCAGCATACAAGCATGCACAGAGTGTCTGTGCCTTAGGGTGACCAGACGTCCCAATAAAATCGGGACTGTCCCGATTTTTAGGTGTTTGTCCCGCGTCCCAACCGATGTTTGGTCGGGACGCAATTTGTCCCAATATTTGGCACTCCTGTTTTTGTTTTGTTCCACTGGCGGGACTCCGCTTTTTTTTTTTTCCCCCTCTGCCGGCGGGACTCTGCTTTTTTTTCCCCTCCCCCCATGTGTCCCGATATTTTCTTTATCCCATCTGATCACCCTACTGTGCCTTGAGCAGCTCTGGTTCAAGAACTGTGACTCCAGCAGCTCACCTGTTACACCCCAGCCACTTTCACTGGTCTCCACCAGCCTTGGTTACTACTAGCCAACACCCACCGAGTCCCAAATTTCCCCCAAACTGTTTGCCCTGAAATGTCCAGCTCACTCCTGAAGTAATGAGAAGTAATGTGGTCCACTGTTCCTTTAAAGAGACAAAAACACAACAGCTTGTTTTAACTGGAGTTAATAATCACTTCAATTCTAATACAGCACTGGGTTGATTTAGAACAAAAGTAAAACAAGTTCATTGAATCAGAGAGAGAGAGGATTTCAGTGAGTTCATGTGTAAGTTACAAACAAAAGTGAAAATTCTTTCTAGTGACTAAGTCCTAACATAACTACAGTCTTGGTTCAAGGTGAGATTTGTACCACACCTCCTTCCACCAAAGTGGGTGACTACTCTCTTGGTCAGGATCATGCACAATGAACAAAGTACTTGTTTGTCTTCTTAGGTGGAAGATAACTTGGGCTTCTTTGCCCCTCTCTTTTATAGCCCAGTGAACTTTATAAATGTATCCTTTTCAAAAACTAGTGTCCCTTTTGTGAGGAAAGGTACCCTGGAGTCTGATGGAAAAGTTTCCATGGTGGTTTCTTCCCCACTGCTGCTTTCTACAATACAAATTGATCTGTCCCTGTGACCTCTGAAATGCCAATGTATGGACACTTAATTGTGGTTGCCAATTGTCTGTGATAGCATCTGGATGGAGGTGTTGGCCTTTCCTTTGTCTCAAAAAAAATCGTTTACTTACTCCCCAGACATGGCTGGTTCAAACACATTTTAGTCTCATATTTCCTTCACATTTGTACAGTCTTTTGGGCATTTACCATGCACACACCATGCATGGATATTAACAATGAATGTGTTACTGGTTGTCTAATGATACCTTATACAATCCTATTAGATACAAATTATGACACAATTGAATTGGGGTACACTGCATCGACCAGGCCACCTGAAACTCACTACCTCAGCATACACTCAACTGGCTAAGCCAGCTGAAACTCACTACCCCATGCCGGCGAGCCCCTTGCCTTCTGGCATTGGGATGCTCTTAGGGTCACAGATAAGTTTTCCTGCTGTGCAGCTGATATACATTACTACCAACAGCATAAGTAGCTTTGGTAGTAAAGAGACCCACTGAATCTTAAGAGGTTACAGAAAAAATCCTGGCTTTTATATAGGAAGTAATTATATTGTTCCAAAAAGTCCCAAGGGGGTTGATAGAAAAAATACGGATTATTCATCACACTGGTCCAATTTGCATTACAAAAAATAAATGTTGCATCATGTCATTCTTGCCTCCCTGTGAAAGTCCCTCATACTTTGGATTCTCTTGTTCAGAAGGTGATGTTGATGGACAGGAAGGAGTCAGGACCAGGGGAATGGATATTCTTCATAGTATCCTGTTTCCTCTCAAATCCACAGAGGTGTTTGAAGTAGACTTTTTCAAACAAAGTGATTAAATCAAAACGTTTAACAGGGAATGATCTGTTTCAACAAGTCTCTCAACATGAAGAAATTCTGAAAATAGAAGTTCTGAAATTATTGAAATATCCCATTTCAACGTTTCTGAAATAAAACCAATCATTTCTGGTTTGAAATGACTGTTTTTGACATTTAAGCTAATTATGGTACAACTTTTTTAAAACAAAAACGGTTGAAATCCAAATGAAGCGTTTTGATTGACCTGAACCAAAACTGATGAAAGGTAATAAGGGTAGGAAAGAGAGTCTAGTGGATAAAGCACTGGACTGGGACTCAAGCGATCTACATTAAATTCCAGGCTCAGACACAGATTTCTTGTGTGACCTTAGGCATGTCACTTACTCTTCCATTTCCCATCTGTAAAATGATGGTGGTATTTCCCTATCCAAAAAGCGTGCTGTGAGGATAAAACCCATCAATGATTGTGAGATGCCTTCATAGTATGGTGATGAGGCCCCTATAAGTACCCACATAGCCTCTCAGCAAAGCATGGTCTTTTAAACCAGAGGGAGGTGCAGGGTGTAGTGTGGAGGCACTGGGTGAATATACCAATGCATGAGCCCCATGAAAATCCCAGGTGTCCTGTGGGTACAAGAGACCAGCTCTCTGCCCATTTCACAGGGGGCAAATCATGCTCCGTCTCCTCAAAAAGATGATCTCACTATTACTCTGTTTATTGAAACTTGGATTTTCCTGCCCTTTATGTGGGATTTTCATGCAGAAGAGACCATTTGGCCTAGAAATAAGTTGATTTCACAACAGGCTGAGAATGAATGCTACATTTCCACCCAAGAAATATTTCAGACATTGTTTCTCTAGAATACTAACTGAAGTCTACACTCAGTTTCCTGGCTGGTTGCCACTCAGCCTGTGTTATGTGCCCACATAGTTTGGGATATGCTGATTAAGAGTAGGCAGACTGAACACATGTCCAGTCATGCCAACGAAGTCTAATGGATTAAATAAATATTTTTTCAGTTTATTTTGATGGTCGATAACACTGTAGACAATAAACGCCTCCTTTATGCCCCACCACACCTTTACATGTTTTACAGTTATGTCGTTATTGAGGCCAAAGCCAATTTTACCTCTCATTAGTATGGTCTAAAACCCAAGAAAAGCATTTCATTGTCATGCTGCTTTGGAAGCCAGCATTTCTGAATTACCAAAATACAGCCATCTAAATATCACCATTTATATTAAGCATTAAATCCATTTTACTAAACAGCAACTATCCACACTATCTACGATGCTCCAAGCTTTAGATGTCAACTAATTTGACTTACTCTCCCTTTCATTGCCCTTTTATCTTACTTAATAAGACATTTTATTCAGATACTTCTGAGGTAATAAAGGCAGAAGCTTTGTTGCCAAATGTAGTAGTCTTTTTTTAAATTTATTTTTAGCTGTACTAGGTAAAGGATTATTTTCCTGTGAAAAGAATAAAATACAGCTGCTAGTCTTTTAAATTGTACCATGTAATCCCACTTTTCCCAAGCAAAAGATTTACCGATAACAGCAGCAATCTTACTTACATGTAAAAAACCAGTTGACCCTTCTGGAACCACAAAGTGACCCACAGAGGTATTATTTGCAAACTAAAAAGCCTATTAATCCACAAAATACTATATTTCAAACAATAGTAAGGCTGCGTTTTGAACATTCAGGAGCAAGGAAATAGGAGTGAAGGTTGAAATTCTACCCTTAAGATACCCCTTTGTGCCTAGCAAATATAGCACATACTGCTGCACTGATTCATTCACATTCAGGCCTTCTGCAGACTAAAGAAAGGAAAGAATAAGGCATCTTATTTGGCAGGTGAATGTAGCTATTCTAACTCTCCAGGAATGGGTTTTTTCATACTGCCCAAGTGGAAAGCTTTATCATTCGAGCATTTGTTTAGTGTATAAATATTGCAATGCATCCAAGAGTACCAGCATTGAACATGAAAGAAACATTGTGTGGATAAAGATATATTATCTTTGAGATCGTCTCTTATTTGGAAGCTCCAGCAATATCCAGATGCAAATACGAGTTAGGATGCAACATTTTCCCTATTGCTTTTATTTTTATGGGCTTACATCAGACATTAACAGTGGATGAAAAGGGAAGTATTTTGTAATTTAATTTCTTGAATATTTCCTTTTAAGTTACTACTTAATAAAATGCTCTTGTGGATCAAGTTGTTACCTCTTTAAATGCCTTGGTTCTAGGATCCATCATGCCACTATCATAAACATATTAATAAAATATTTTAAATGCACTTTTAAAAAAATTAGATTCCAAAACTCAGAAACGGAGGCCAGTTTTCAAATGCTGAAAGCATTATCATCTTAAATAAATAAAAATTAAAAATATTCTAGTCATATTTTATACTGAGAGTTTAATTAACTTCCTACTAGTGCACTTTCAATTTTCTAATGTTACTTTAGTTGAAGGACTAGTAACAAAAACAGTGAAAGTGTGCATATTTATTATTTGGCTGTCTTTTCTATTTAGAGAGTAAAGTCTCTTAGGCAGGAACAGTCTACTCAGTGACCTATCTAGCAGAATTATTGGGCACTTGATATATAGGTAGCATTTTGGGGTACTGGAAAGAACAAAAACGATATGAACGCATATGATTTATGTGAATTTCTGTCCTTTTGATATCTGAATAGTGGCATATTATTTCTTTTTTATTATTACATTACAAATATGCTTGCAGGTGGAGAACACTTCTAATTTAGTTCTCAGAGAGAATGGGGGCAAGAAAAACATAGCCACATGAAAACAAGGATAGAGAATGAAAACATTACAAGTCCGTAACTGCAGTGGCATGCCACTGTAATCCAGAGTAAATATTGTCATAAAGACTCGGAAGCATCTATAATCCTAAATTGTAATCTTTTTGCTTTCCACTCCCTTCCATTTGCCACTTCAGAACCACACACTTTGGTTCCATTCTAAACAAAGAGTGAGTGCTACATGAAAGCAGTCTTTATTCCCAGGATTAGTTCAGTGGATCAAACCTCCAAAAAACAAAACTGCATTAAAAAATCTCAAGCACATAATTATAAAGTATGTGCCAAATCCCGCAAACTCCTTCTGCACCCTACTGCACTCCCTCAGCTGCTATTGAAGTTGTGGGAGTCAAGGATGTTTACAGGATCAGGACTTATTTCAGAATACCTTTTAGCATGCAATCTTTTAGCATGCAGCCTATATCTTCTGCACATAACTCTTTGTGTGCATACTATGTATCTGACTTTTTATTTGCATATTTATAATATACTCCATTCTTCAGAAAAGTTAAAGCAATACACTGAAATCTTACACAGTGCACTTTGCATTCTATTTCTAATGCCATTCTTACCTGAAACCTGTTTAGCAATACTATTAATGTTATCACATGCCACTATAAATGATATGAACCACCATCTTACAACAATATATTTTTCTTAAAGTGACTATCTATTAGAATCTGTTCATTTTCACATTATAATATGTATCTTTTCACTTAAAATGGATATATTTGGTGACAAGTGATTACAGGCATGTTTATCTGGAAAATACTTGATTTTTTATTTAAAAACCCTGCCATGTGACAGTTGCTCAAAAGAATTCTTACCACTTTATAATGAGGTAAATAATCATTGTATTTCAACTTTTCTGCTACTAAAGGGAAAATCTTTGGAATCTAACTTCAAATCGATGTTATTGTATGACATTGCAATAAAACTGAATATAAGTGTTAATGTCCAAGGAAAGAACGTAGGATGACTAAACTAACCTCAATACTGTAAGAATTTTATTGGGGTGGGAAACCCAAACCAACATTGTGGTGGAACTGATTAATTTATAAGCCAAACTCTGACATAGCCAAAAAAGAGAACTTCAAAACAATGAATTTTGGTTTCTACGCAAAGACATCCAAATGTTTGCTGTAGCAAAAAGTGGTAATGTACTAAGCTATTCCCCTAATGAATCTATGTCTGCATTGCATAGTAGAGATGGGCCAATAGTTACACACAATGGAAATAAGGCTACGTGGTACACTTAAATATGCTAGAAATAGACACCGTCCTATGTTCGTTTTTCAGAGGACCTCTAATCAATTCTAAAATTTCTTAGACATTATTTATTTGTATGCTGTTTATATTTACATTACTTGTAAAAAGCTCAGTTTAGTCAAAAGCGAACACATACCTAAAATGTGTCATTTGTCTAGTTTTAAAAAAAACCAACTCCCCCCACCCTTGCTTTCCCTGGCCTCTCTTTTTTTCCCCATTTAATGTCTCTAACTTTATGCCATGTTCTTTTCCTCTTTCAGCACGGCTGAGCAAGGCTGACAGGCGGATTCCTTTGCTTTTCAGGGTATTAAAGCCACTTTCCCGCTCTGACAGCCTGTTCTACTCTGCCACCTTATAGCTCTGGCTTCACACTTCTCTGGGCAGCCACTGCTTCTTGACAGACCACTGTCACTTCCCATCATCCTCTCTGTATATCCTGTTCTCTCCCCCTCAGCACGCATCCCGACTTTCCAACCAATGCAATTATTTTTTTTGACAAGCCATCCATCAGCTTTAACTTTAAAAGCACTTTCCGCTGATATCCATTGTTAAATCCCTTGCTTTTTATGGAGCTTGCATGAGAGAATATGATATCAGACATTCAAACTACCAAACCATGTAAATTTACTTTGTTCTCAGCTATGTTTCCAATTTCACGTCCAATTTTTCGGTACATTATGCGTAGTTGTTGTGCTTAATATGATGTTGTCAAATCCCATTAAAGTTCACTGCATTGCACGGCTTTAAAAACAGGTTACAATTTGCATTCTATAAAGAAAGGAAGGAGTGCAGTCTGAAGTCAAGCTGAATCTTATTAAAATTATCTGTTCAATTGTTACATTTGTAGATGGAGTAATTTTGAGGCATTAGCTGAGACACATATGAAAATGTCAGTGTGCCAACTAATGACAATGAAAGCAAAAGGAATATATCTGTGAAACTCAATAAAGCTCCTTTGCTGGTGACATAAATTTGATGATAATCCGAGGAAATGAATAAGGGACCATCCAGTTTGAATAGGAATTACCTTTTCTATTAAATCACTTTGGTGTATTTCCACTTGGCCTACATCTTGGTCCTATGCCACAATGAGTATCTCTCAGTGGACTAAAAAAAAAAAAATCCCTACAGGAATAATGCTCTCTTGAGGAATATCATTCATGTAAGATTCATATAAAATTTCAAAGAGATACCAGTAAACAACCCAAGAATTAGTCTCTCTCTCTTCCTCTATCCACACATAATTCCCCCAATTTATCCTTCTTGCCACTATGCTTTCTACCCAACTACTCAATTTTTAAATTAATTCTTCCTAAAGGAATGGTTAAAAAGAATGGCTATACCTTTTGCTCTTACACAGCATAAGTAACATGACAAAAACCCACCAAGGATCCCATAAATGGTCCAGCATAGTCTATGTATATCATTTGCCACAGCATAGCTGGTCACTCCCAAGGATGCAAAAGGATGTGTTTAGGCATGTATTGCATTTGTTGACAATCTTGACATTGTTTTGCCATTTCCTCTATTTGTGCATCAATCTCTGTCCACCACACAAAACTCAAATAGCATAGATTGCAAACTATATTTAAGAAGCTGGGAAGACAAGAAACCTTAGGCTAAGATAGTCTGTTCTTTGTGTCTACAGAGGTGCAGATTTGGAATCCTTAATTTTAAGTTATGATCCCGAGGCCTATATTTTGTACAATTCAAGATTGCAAAGCCCATTGGGCCATGCCCTTTTGGTCCAACCAGAAAACTATATTTTCAGTACATCACACACAAAGTCCCAATGAATATTAAACTTACTCCACAGCAGATAACCAAATATCCATTTGCAGATCTGCCATTAAAATCTGAAAAAAATGAGGGGAAAATACCACTTTGAATTTTTATTTTTTTTACTTCCATAAATAATGGCCATCTTCAAACATACAAACAAAAACACAAACCTCCACCACTACCAGGTATTAGAGCAAAGTATACGCTGTATCATAAGATACTGTCTGATGTCCAAAAGGACAGTGTTCAGTGTTGGAAAATCTCCACTGGACTCTTGCATGAGCAGATGCATTCTAATGGAAGACGTCATGGATTTGTGTGCAACCCAAACAGTCCATTAGGGTTATGAATTGACAATTACCCTATATAACTGGACTTCCTCAAGAACTTAACCATTATCTAAGCATATATTAAGCACTTAATATAAAGCAAACAGATTTTTTTTCATAATTTATTTGTCACCCATGGACTTACCTGAGATATCTACAATTTGTCAAGCCCTATCCTACTACATATATTAACATCCACACTCTAAAATGGTGTCCATTCAACCTCTTTTCTATAAGAATAGTTCAAAACTCTATCAGCATTATGACTATTTTAAAACTATACACTGACATACATACATACACATGACTCATGTAGTATTAAATAAATAGTTTAGGGTTGTGTTATAAGGGTTAAAAAATAATTTTCCCCATCCTCAAACTGAGGCTGCCTTTTTCCTTCCTCATTTATCCTATTTTCTAGCCGTTAAAAAGAAATACAGAGACTTTCTCAGAGCCAGCAGTTTTGTTTAACTCACTTAAGCATAAAGATTCAGGCTCTGAGCCTCTGCCCTCAACACCATCAATTCTAGTCCCACCTGAAAATCAAACTACTAAAATGATTGTGGTGAATTTCTGGGAGTCAATCTTTCTGGCTGAATGGTTGTCTTCTTGATGGAGAAGGGCAGTTGTCCCTGAGGAGGAGGGTAATGGTAGGATTTTGTGTTCTCCTTTAAGTCAGAGTATCCATGTACTGCAGAGTCAGCCATACAAACAAGCAGATAGCAATCACAGCTTGCTCAAGCCTAGCTTTCTCAAGAGCACTGCCAGAAGTAAAGTACCAGCTAATGCCACTAAAGTGATGTTCTAGGTTGAATATATTCGGACCATAGCCCTGCAAGACTTCTGAACTTTTATCGAATATGAAAACCTTTCACTAGAGTGAAAAAATGGGAGGGGTTATCACATTACTTAAGCATTGGTAACAAATAGAAAGAAATATTATATAACCCATACAAGAGCGCGTGCACACACACACACACACACACACACACACACACACACAGAGTAATCAATAGAAATTTTAAGTACCACAATATTTTTTGTGTGGTACTCTGGTAGTCTACATCTGAGATTCAGAAATGCTGTGAATACCACTGAGAAGTCGGTTACCATTTTCAGGTAAAACAATCACATTTTTAATGACAATCAGTAATGTGTGTGCGCGCGCATAAATGCATGCACATGCATATTTATACAGATCTTTGACTATCTATCTATCTATCTATGAATGAATGAATGAATGAATGAATGAAGTATAATTAAATTCTAAATACATACACACACATCCTCCCCTACAGAACTAATGGGTTGCATGGATTAAGTATCAATTGTGCAATAAACTAATTCGCTTGTTTAGAGGACAAGCTCATGAAATATACAGTACCAATAAATATTGACTGTTTCTAGGTTTACATAACTGCCATAGCAACTGCTACCATAATATGGAAAGCTTCCCAAAGAGGTGGTTTTACATAAGGTCAACAAGTCCCCTGACAAAAATTTTATATACTACTCCATCTTGGAAATACAGCCAAATATTTGTTCTCTTCATAACCCTTAGGCTAAAAAAGCTAATGAGAATCACAGACAACATATTAAATGATGGTCTTTACAGGGCAGCTGGGGTTTCATTCTATCAATAATTTTAAAACTATTACCCAATAATGTATTGCAATAAAAAGCTGACAAGGTCTTGCTCAACTAGCAATCACTTGTATGCTGTTGCAACAACAGATTGAGAACTTTCTTATATGTCTGTGTTGATTTTGGTGATTTTCCATAAAACTGTTGCTATTATTTACCATCATTGGGGTACTACTTTTTGCTGAACATTAAAATTAAGGAAAATTTATTTGCAAGATGTAGAAAAGCAGAACAGACTTTAGTCACTGCTTCTACATTGTACAGTATTTTATACAGAAGAGGTGGATGTGTTTCCCTCAAACATGGCACACCTTAAGTGACAGAAAACAGTGGCATTTTGAAATAAAATAGGCTTGCTCTCAAACCCATTCAACATTGTTTATTGAAAACTCTATTGGCCAAGAGGTATTTATTCCCACCCAGATTATTCCAATTTCCCACACATAACCTATATAAATTGCTGTATTAATCTGATTCACCAATGCAAAACCATGCCCAAAAAAAGTCCACAGGCTTCTTTTTATGAGACAAAACAACTGACATAATGAGGGAGAAAAAAAAAACAACAACAACTCATTCACACCCCCGAAGATTAAGTCTGCATGAAATCAGAGGGCACACCCCAATTTGATGCAAGTGAAGATACAAACCTTGTTTCGCAATATTTTCTAAAATATTTTGCATTATTTGATTGGGAAAGCCTCACCTACCACTTTGTCTTTTCTATTCAACATGCTGTTGAACAGATGATAAAGTGCCACTCTACTCTGAAAAGTAAAAAAATGTAAAAAGGGGCACACAACTTGCTCAATCAACAGGCCTGATATTTGTGTGTATTCCAAGTCAAATCTTCTTTCCTTGCTTAGGAAAATATCATACCAACTATTTCTATTAACATTGCATAACCCACACATCTCAAGAAGAGAGACCGATTGTCATTATTTATTATTTACATTGCAGCAACACACATATGCTACGCACTTTCCAAACACAAGAGATGGCATGGCCCCTGTCCTGAAAAGCGTATTTTAATCTGGCTCATACTTTATCAACAGAATTAACTGCAAATTAGCGGAATTGCACAGGGGAAGGACAGAAACAGGCCAGCAGATTCTTTACCAACATTGATGATGCATGAGGAGGAGAGAACTCAACCGTACACTCAGATGCTAGGTTAAACTTGCAGTGATAGCAATTCATCTGACATTGGCTGACAACAAACATGGGACTCCACAAAGGCATTTTTACAGAGTCATTTTAATAACAGAACTGCACCTTAAACAGAAACTGTTTCAGGAGGCATTTAATACAGGTAGGTTCTTCGCAGAAAACTGTGGGTTATTCAGAAAGCATCCAACATCACCAGCCAAATGAACTCACATTTGGAAGAAAACAAAACAAAACAGGGTATACACAGTACATTAGTTGTAAGGTGCTATCTGAGAGTTTAGGTCTGTGAGAGCCCATTTTGACAACACTCGTATAAAATTCTATTTTTTTTTTAATCTTTTCACTTTAAAATGGGAACACCTGAAGTCTTATGAGGGAATCAAATTGAAGTTTGGGTGCTAAAATATGTTCATAAAATTACAATTCATAAAAATACAAATCTAGGCACCTTGACAAAAGATGTCCACAATGATCCATATATACTAATGTCTGGGCAGAATTAATGTAAGTATATATTTAAGCATTTGGTCAAATAAAGCATTTTAAAAAAAAACATGTTCATAATAAAACTAGTTATTTTCAACTGCTAGAAACCAAAAAGGCAACAAAACAGCAGTACTGAAATGACCTGCCAGATTATATTATAGTGTTCTGTATTCTTACTCTAAAAATTGATTGAAGTTGGTTTTGACTGTAACATAGTATCAGAACAGCAGAAAAAAGCTTGTACAAGCTTAGTCAGTTACTTCAAAAATTCTCCATTTAAAAAAAAAAATCTAAATTTAAACACATTTTTATCTTGAAATATGCCCACCTAAATCCACCTCATCCCCCTCAGATACTGGCTTTGATTCTTTCAGCAACTATGCAAGCATCCAAATAGTTTGTCAAGAGACTGTTTTAAATCAAGGTAAAAGCACTTAGACAACACAGGAATGGACTTTATATTGATAGACAAAGACAGACAAGAGGTAAACAGACAAAGGGGATATAAGACCCTTTAGAAACTTTAAAAGTAGGGCTAACAAAGAGAAGTAGCTGAGTTTATAAGACATACGTGATTAATTCCTGTAGAGATGTAAAATTATGCACAACTGGTATAAGCACAGCTATTATGCACTAACGCCAAGAACCCAGCTCTGGAGTTGAACGATCCTGGTCAAAAACTCTGCTCTGGAGCTGAACAAACCTCGTCAAGAGTTGTGTCCTGCCTGGCTTTTTTTTTATTTAGAGATAATAATTTACATGATGTATATATAAGGTGAAATGAAAGAGTTGCAGAAGCTCTTATTTTGTAGTAGATAATGTTTTCACCCCTCAGCTCACAGAGAGCCGAGAAGCGATGAGATCGAGAGACCCCATCGCAAAGTACACAGCATTTATTTGGAACTGTGCAAAATATCTGTGTAATGAATGGGGCTAATAATTTTATTGGACAGTCTTCTTTGATAGTGAAATGTATAAGAAAAAATGTAAATATTTATTATTAATGAAAAGATGATCCTGAGAGCTCAAATTCACATCTCTTCGAAACTCTAAAAATCATGGATTTAACAGACATACTGGCTTTCTGACTCAACAAATCTATAATCCAGTAGCCCTCTTTTGTCCACTGACTGCAGAGGTGTTAATAGCCCACACCATCTTAAATGGTCTCCTGCAACTCATGGGGGGCCCCCTTACATGAAACCATCTATCCCACCTTGTATTTGCTGTGACACACTAACCTTTTCCAAGCCTGAAGAAGAGTTCTATGTACCTCAAAAGCTTGTCTTTTTCACCAACTGAAAGTGGTCCAGTGAAAGATATTACCTCACTCACCTTGTCTCTCTGAATAATTTTTATGGCATTTGTATTGTACACAATCTACATAAATATCATACTCTGCAGCCTAATAGGGCATGCTAAACTAAAAGGGAAACAATAATTCTTTGAAAACAACTGCCTATGTCTAAATTCAGCCTTTCCATCAGTCACCAGTTTCTGGCCCTATGTGTATATTCCACAGGGTTGTTTTTACACCCACAGCCCTGAAACAATCAACTTAATGCAATCAAAGTAACTCTGTACAACTGCAGAAAACAGGTTACTTTCATTTTCAAAGCAGATGTTTCACAATTAAAATAAAATAAAACAAAACAAAAATAAAGCCACCTATTCCAGAGGGGCATCAGGAGATTTCCATCACCACTGCAAGGTTTTTTTCCTTTAAATTTTGTCAGCATATTCCAATTTCCTAATCTGAAATGCTGTTTCACCACCTACGCTTCTCAAGTTCTGCTTCTCACCTGAAACTAAGGTAGTGTCTAGCACACTGCCTACAGATATGCAACACCTAGCTCTGTAGTCTTGTAGGCTACACCACCAAAAGCAGTCAGCATTATGAATAGGCTTGTCAGAAGGCCTACGCTACCACTGTGCTAGCTCACAAGAAAGAAGGCAGTCAGCTGTAAGGGTAACCTGTTAGTTGACTAGGCATAAGCTGTGCCAAAGAAAATAACATGAAGCTATATTGGCTAGTAGTAATGGTGATTTGCCAGTTATTGAGCAACACAAACATTTTAGTGTGTTTAATGTTCAAATTGGGGCACTGCATCAGAGTGCCTTATTTTCAGATTTATGATTTGTTAGTGTAAAATGCCCCTTACTCCAGGAGAGAGGTAATGTATGGTCAGTGCTTAATTAAGAAGCAAAGCTCTCAAAGTGCTTATTGAAAATGGAAACATTTGCTCCTGGACCCTATTACTCCTACCTTTTAAACAATACTGAAAGACAGGAGAGAGCTGGCCAAATGGAAAGAGACAGCAGAACAATAATTTCTGCAGGGAATAAAGAAACAGAGGGAGCAGCCCCACACTCTAATACTTCTGGTCACTCACCTAGGCCAGTCAACTTTCTGTTGGTTAGTGTAGATAAGTGCTGTTGTTGCCATGTTACAGATGGGGAAGAGGAACCAAAGATTGGTGAAGTGTTTTGCCACAGGTCACGCAGCCCATAAGAGGCTGAGGCAACAACAGAACATGGGAACTATGGGACCAGGCTCTATCCACTAGACCACTCACATTAAGAATAAGTGAAGAATTTATATAGTATTAAATATGAAGCACTAAAGGCCATGTGTGTTCCTTATTTCTTACAAAAACTAAGGGAGAGCCTGTCTTGCACTCAACCCTGCCTCCTGCCCAGTGATGAACTCCATGAGGTTACCCCACCTTGGCTGTGGCAGATACAGCTGCTGCATACAGACATATCCTGCTTCCAAAACTCCATAGGAGAGAATTCTCCACATCTCAATCAACAGAAGATTGAATAAGTCAACATAACTGAAGTGAATGGTCCCAGCTGACAGCTCCAGATGGAGCAGTGTTCTGGGGAGGCAGGACAGAGGCCCATCGGGAGGGGGAAGAATTAACAAACACACAACTCCAATGAAGATCAGAAGGGAGAGAGAACTAATCCCCCCCCCCCCCAAGAATTCCCTATGCATGCTCTGTACAATTGATTTGTGTTCAAATTAAGGAAACAAAGAGAAGAATGGATCACACATCTCGCAATCAGACTTTGCAAAGCTATCCTGTTCTTTTCTTAAACAGTCACTATACCTTGAATATTTTCAGACAAAATATCTAGTAATTTTGAATTTTTAAGTTGCTAAACCCATTGTAATCTACAGTTACTTTACTTTAAGGTCAGGGACATCCAAAACAAAGCTCCTGCTCAAAGAAATGTATGCTCCTTCCTCTTCCCCTCCAAAGAATCAGTCAGTTATGATGTGATGATCTGATCCTCTCTCTAAACTATTTGATGCATCTTGTTAATCATCATCAATACACAAATTACTTAGTGTTGGCCAATACTACCAACATAACATCACTTTTGAGAGTATCAGCCAAGTTCCAAACGTACCATAGCAGGCTGGTTATTGTACTTTATCATACCCAGAAGCCTTGCCCATCTTCTAGTATTAACAAAATGAAACTGAATTGTACAGCGGCACTAAGTACTAAGACAATACTTCAGCACTAAGTATACCCCCAAGGATAACCTTCGTTTGGGTCAACGTTAGAACTACTCTCCCCGCCCCTCTCCGGACCACCACCACTTATTACACTATTAAGCATTTTGACTATGTAGGAGATGTAGGCACTAACTGTGGCTAAACTCTAACATTACTATAAAGTAATATCATGCTGCCATGCAATAGCTCTTTAATATCAACCATAACCTTCATAAATGGGTTTGTAATGAGAAACCCTTGTTTGTCATACAGTAGGTATGATTGATGCCATATATGAGTGAAACGAAGCCACAGTGACCATCTCAATAACATGAACAGCTGCCAAATATTCATTTAGCAGAATGAGTTTAGAAAACTTTGAGCAGATTGCTTTCACAAGGCTGCTTTCAACAAAAGGAAACATAATTAACGAGCTAATATCAGCATGTGTCTGGCTAAGCTAATGAATATCAAATTACACAGAAACCTGTATAAATCATCATTACCCTGAATTTTAATTGAACTTGCAATTAAACATGACAAATTTTATATACACTAAACCTTTAATTTATACTTTCAAATAAGGAATAATTTATCATTTTTAGTATTTCATAGTTAATTTCCCAATATGTACACTTCTAATTAACAAGGACAGACAGGCATTTAAAAAACTGTTGAAGAGCTCTATTGGTTACAGCAACTTTCAGTTCTACAAATTAAAGTTGGGGACCAAGAATTTATGACAAACTGCCGCAATTCACTTGCTCTGTGTTTGTAGAAATAATATTTCCAATATATTCTATGAAAACTATATCCACCAGGAAAATGGGAGTGTCTACCTTTACACAGGATTCTAAAGTTACAAATATGCTTCTGCAAAAGCAGAGCTCACTACAAAATAGCTAGTAATATGTTACCAATTTAAGGTTGACTTTTGAATATTACCTTGCAGTGAAATCAGACGTCTTTTTAGATAACCATATTGCTGTAATGAACTAAAGCTGTTGCTGCACACAATATTCCTTCTTGACAGAAAGGACATCTCTCATTAACGTTATCTACTTTCATTTTAAGTACATTTTTCATTGCTTATCTTAATGCCCCATTTGTTTATTTATGGTCTACAGAGAAGGCCTAAAGGACTGGAGAATTTGGCCTTCTCTACATTGAGGATTTACTCCAAATACAGCACATTGCAGACAGGCAGAACCACAAGTGGCACTAGTGGAACCCTGCCTGAAATTTGGGTAAGGTGCAAGATGCAAATTTTCATCAATACCTTTTTACCCTGGCCACACTGAAGGCTCAAATTTATGCAAAAAAAAAAAAATCCATTGGTGAAATGATATCAAAAGAGTCGAGAAAGACATCTGAGCAGCTCAAAGGGGAAGAGATTTTGAGTCAGACTGATTAAAACATCACCTTTGGTTTGTTAACACCTGTTTAACTTTGAGAAGTATTTTTTGGAGAAAGGCCTTTTTGGCTGAAGTTTCAATACCACTGTTCCTTCAATTAAGGCGTGATACAAACATACTCTGACACATCCAGTAGATCTAATAGCAATATTCCCAATAATTGGCGAGGTTAAAAACCAAAAACACAAACAGGGTGAAAAATGTAAAAAAACCCCATATTTTAATTATACCTTATACATCAAAAATAGGCTAGGAAGGATTAAATTTTTATTGGTAAAGGCCAATAAACATTGATTTCACCATACGTATACAAACAAAAATATTTCCATAGATCATCAAAATTTATAGATAAAGAAAAATGCTGCTTTGTTATACCAATAGAATAAAAACCAGCAGAATCTTATTAAGAGGGATAAGGCAAAGATGCCACATTTATTGTAAATATAATAAAGCAAAAGATAAAAGTAAACAACGTTGTTTGACCACTTATTTCTATCACTACTTATTTTTTACACACACACACACACACACACACACACACACACACACACACTTAAGTTTTGTATAGGTGTTATAGTTACCAGCCTAGAAGTTGCTCATGCCAAGTTACTGGCCAGGTATCTTGGTCATGAGGATGGAGCCGAGTCTGTGTCAGATGCACCTGACACGGACTCGGCTCCAGCCTCATAACCAAAATACCTGGCCAGTAACTTGGCATAAGCAACTTCTAAGCTGGTAACTATAACACCTATACAAAACTTAAATAAATAATTGTGTGTGTGTGTATATATATATATATATATATATATATATATATATATATATATATATGAATGAGTGTGTGTTAAAATAAGTAGTCAAACAACGTTGTTTACTTTTATCTTTTGTTTTATCATTATATTTACAATAAATGTGGCATCTTTGCCTTATCCCTCTTAATAAGATCCTGCTGCTTTTTATTCTATTGGTATAACAGCTTGAGAACTTAGAATTTCATTTAAGGACATTTCTTTTGTATATTTTGCCATATGATGTTGGCATTTTGTTTTAACAGTTACAGAAGCTTAACTTTTTGAAACTCAACATCTACACTCCTTAAATAATTATTGTCTGACACCGCCCCCTATAATTTCCCACAATTGTGAAAATTTAAGTGGATAAAAATAGAAAAAAGTCTCAAATAAACATGGATATTATCTGACAAAATTATTTAAAAAAAAAGTCAAATTCTGCCAAGCCTAATCAGAAACAACAAAGAAACAGCACACAAGCCTCATTTGAAACAAACAAATAAAGAAAAAGAAATCCTTTCAGGTCACCTTTGACACTTATTTGTTGTAACTGCTCCAAATAGTCTGCACGTAATAGTAAACTCTGCAGCAAGGGAAAGCTTTGAATGCTATTGTAAAGCTTTGAGTTGCCTTGGGATGGAAAGGGACTCTTTTGAAGATTGTCATCATAGTCTGTTGTGAAGCTGAACAAGAAAAAGACTCAGGGAGGACATAGGTGCATACTGTGCCTCCCTTTTGCCTTGCCACATAACCAATGTGTTAAAATTAATCTAATTAAAAAAAATAAAAGGCAACAGTGATCATCATGGAGTCTGCCTATGGTATTGGAAAAAGGGAGGGATAGAGATCTTTATACTCATTTTCATAAATGTGTAAGATATTCAGATGCCACAGTGATGGGCATCATATAAGAACTTGGAAAGCTATAGCTACTATCATTGGTTTATACTGAAATGGTGGATCAATGTCAAAGGATTCACTTTTTTGCACAGGATATTAATTTAGGCTAGGCTGAGTTTCAGGTAACTGGTATAACACTCTAAGTGTTAGCTTGAAGCTGTAGTTAGCAATGTGGTACAATACCGGTGTGTCCCAGAGATATTCCCACCCAAGATTCCTGATCACGGCAATGGACCAGCCCAAGGAAAGACTGCCCCAAAGAACTCTTCTCAGGTGTTACTGTGAGCTCCGAGGAGATTAGGAAAGGCTTCTGGAGTTTAGTCAGAGCTGGGTGAATATTCATAGTGCAAACATGAACAACCACTTCTATAATCACGTCCCTCAGTACTGAGACTCAGCGCTTTGATCTAATGAGCCCCCACAATGGGGGACAAACTATCAGCATCAAGCAGAGAACAGTCCCATTACTTTAGGTTTTTAGGGGTGCTTTCCTATCTGCTCCTATCCTCAAGCTAGCTCAAAGATCCTCTGACCTTCCTCCCCCACCCAGTGCTACTCTAGGACTGGGTTCTTCCCGCTGCCCTAAGTGATTTAGGTCTGGGCATTGTAGAGACTGTGTTGGTTTAAGTTCTCCTGGAAACAGATGAGAACGTGGTCTTTGATACCACTGACTATTGAGTTAACACTTAGGGGATCCTAAGAGGGGTAGACGGAATCACTTAAATAACTCTAACCCTGTGACATAGGGTAGTTTGGAGCAATTGCTCACCTCCCCTGAGGAGAGCTCTCGTGCAGGACAGCGTGACCCATTTTTATTCAGAAAGGTTTTAAGAAAATGAGCACAGGGCTGTTAAGAGTTAGCAAGGAGAGGTGGGCTAGTGCAATTGCCACCCTATGCCATCAGCCCATTGGGTCTGACATAGTTGGTGTAGCTGAGAGATTCACCCAATGCCTAACAGAAATTGGAGACTGAAACATGTTTAACTAGCAGAGATGTAACCCAGCTCTGTTTACAGCACTTAACTCCAAACCCAGATTGCTGAGTTTTATTCCTAGCTGAGTTTTATTGCCACTGACTCACTGGGTGACCTGCAAGAGCTCACTTACCCTCTCTGGGTAGGTCTACACTGCAATTAGGCACCTGCAGCTGGCCTGTGCCAGCTGACTCAGGCTCGCGGGGCTGTTTAATTGAAGTGTAGATGTTCGGGCTTGGGCTGGTGTCCGGGCTCTGGGACCCTATCTCCTCACAGGGTCCCCAAGCCCAAATATCCACACCTCATTTAAACACCCCTTAGCCCAAGCCCCATGAGCCTGAATCAGCTGGCATAGACCAGGTGCAAGTGCCTAATTGCAATGTAAAGAGACCCTCTGTGTCTCAGTTTATCCTCTTGAAAAATGAGCATAATGATACTTACCTGTCTATCAAGGATATTGTGAGGCTTAATCAATCTTCACTCCACTAATGAATCCTGTTTCATATCTTTTTTACCCTCCTATCTTCTCCATGCTGCCCCCTCCACCTCAAATACCTTCCCCAATTCTAATGAGCCGGCATCCACATCTCTTCTTTCACCTCCCACTGCTTAAGTCACCTCTTCCACAAATGCCAATCCCAGTCAGCAAAAATAACATCAGCAAGCCATACCCAAAAATAAATAAATGTAATAAGCTCTGAGACAGAATTCTCCTCTGAGCTTCCCCAGTGCGGTTTGGGTAATATGTCTATTTAGAACACAAGTTCCTTAGAGCAAGGAATGTGTTGTCTTCTGCAACTTGTACAGCTTTGAGCACACTGTCTGCAAGTAATAAATAATAAACAGTAACATTTGTCCAGCTATTCTAGCTACTCCAGGAAAAGGTACAGTAACAGCATCAATATTATACTTGTTTTCTTTTACATTAAAAATGCTTTATTTATTCTCATTTATTTTTCAGGGGCTTCTAAACTGATGGAACTGCATTCATTGAGGCTTTGAGTGTTTAATGTTTGTCTGGAAAGCACTGCATGCTCCTGCCTGAGAAGCAGCGGGAAAAGTATTTTCACACATTATCAGATAGCCGAATAATACAGGCTCCACCAGAATTTACAACAGAAGGCTACCAGAATTTACAACTTGTGAAATTGTGGTTGTCTATTTTCTTGTTACTGTGGTCTCTCTGTAGATAGAAAAGGCCTTTTTTTTTTTTTTTTTTGCCATCTACTGTCTCGCTACTTCCTAGTTAAACCTTGTCTCAAGTTATCAACACTCTCTGGAGAGATAAGCTTCTTCTCACTTACAACCTGTCACTAATAATCGAACTTTCAAGACTCCATCTCGAAAAGAGACTACTGGAGGCACACAGGTCACAGGAATTAACTGCCACCAGTCCTTGCAGAAAACTAAGCTCATCAATCTATAGCTTCTCATCATAATTAGAAAAACGGCTTCGAAAATTTGGGCTGATGTTGACGCAGTCTTATGCCACAAAGAGCACTGATTAAAATCTTGGTGCGAAAAAGTTAATGATAAGTGCCGGTGGCGTTGTCGTGGCGACAGGGACAAACAATTCCCTCGCTGTGACATTTTCAATGTCCCGCAGAAGAGAAACTGTCCTCTTTAGTGTGGCACTGTATGAAGCTTATTTATGGCTACAGGGCTCACTGGATTGATGACTGTCGTAACACACTGTCAAATCCTTTACTGACACATACATTTTTTGAACCCCTGTTGTGGCAGAAATAAAACACAACAAAAATACTAAAATTTTATTTACCAGCTTCTGTTTGGATAAAATAGTGGATGAAATAAATTATTTTTTATATACAATGCACACATATTAAATGCATTAAAAACCACTAGCATTTAATATGCTTACAAACCACTCAGCTCAGGCCCAAGGCTGTGAGCTGAAAGAACTCTGTACCTTCCACAGCAGCCAAAGGGATTCCATGTGACCACCGGGGTTCACTTACACAGAACTCACTACAGGATCAGGGCTTAAGCTTAGCAAAATGCCAGGTTGAGAGCCAAGCTTCACACCACACCAGAACAGTCTTTATATAAGTTTTTCTACTGAACACTGAATATAAGAAATTATGGATTTTATTGGTCAAGTGATAGTTTAAATCTGGCCATTGATGGTAAAGTATTTCCAGCATTAGTTTGTTTGTTAGCCAGTACATGGGCAATTTGAGGTTTTGAAAACCTTTCCAAATTCTTTTCCCAAACATTACTTTGAAAATCCACTTGAAAAGTATCAGGAGAAGCTCCCCAATTTCCTGTTCCACACTCCCCTTCCTCAATGCCTGTGAGGAGGGTAGGACAAAAAAATGTCTCCCCTACTCCTTGCTCCAAAGGACTAAGGTGATGATGTCCCCTCATCCATACAACACCCGATGGGACTCCTCCTCCCCTTACTTTTGCCACATTTATCTCATGCCTTCTGGACTCGACAGGCTGCCAACTAACTAATCTTGTAATTATGGGGGAAAGAGTTATCAAGGATGCAATCCCAGAACAAAGAGGGGGAAACTTCATAGGCCACCAGCTTTACCAGAAGATGACTGAAGATGAGTGGCGGAATGCAGACAGTCAAAGGAAAGAGAGCAATAGGGAGGGGAATGAGATTGGACATGGACAGACCAGAGTAGAGGATTTTCAATTCTTGCTTTCAAGGCTCCACTTAGTTGACATGCTGCCTGCGCTTTTCCTCTCATCTCATCACCTTCTCTTAATCTTGCTCCACCCAAACATCACACCTAACCGCCCCTTCCACCTCTGTAAATTCTCCCATGTGGCTAATGATACTTGGAGCTCTCTTCCTGACCTGGTCGAACAAGATTCTTACTCTTTGCTCCTTTGAAACCTCGCTTAACATAATATGTCGGTGAAGGCTTTCAAACTCTAGCCCTCTTAAAGAATCTTCAGATTAAAATAATAAATCAGTGTATATCCTTATATTTCCAGGCTCTGGATAACATACCTGGTGAACCATCTGTATATAGTGTTTGGTTTACATCTTTAGATTGTAAACACCATAAGGTTAGGGCCTATATCTCTAATGAGTGTCAGTTCTCAAATCCAATGAAATCAGCAACTGGTGTATCTAGTTTACAAGTCTGTCAGGCACTTTGAGATCTTTGAATGAAAGGTATCCTAAGATATGACACAACATCATTATTTGTAGAAACAAATGAAATCCAATACGTAAACACTCACTTTTGCCATAATATTTTATGCAATTACGTTGTGAGTTATTTAACAATGGAAACAGACAAATTTTCAAAGCCACCTAGAAGATATGGATGTCCAATGCCTATCATCTTTAACAGAACTGGGCATTCAAATCCCTTCAGACTAGCTTTGAAACTCTCAGCAAACACTGATCTGTATCCAAATATCTAATGATTTGGGGTTCATTGACTTTCTACTTATTTCAACATTCACCCATTCAAGTTGACATAGAGCTAGCATATTTTTCTTTGAATAGTTGATTTGGACACAGAAGCAAAATAAGGACAGACATGTGCATGGAATTAAGCGGCAGGCCACAACTTTTATTAAACTTTAACACAAGGGAGGGGCCCTACCTGCCCTTCACCCACATCGAGCATTAAATTGGTTACAGTGTGGTTCCAGGGCTCATTATCATATAACCTGTAAGTGGCAACAGGGTCACAGGGTTTCTTACCATATTACACATAACAAGGGATAGCCTACCCCAGGAACCAGCTGTCTCTGAGTCCTAGCATCCTCCCCACTGGGAAGGGGACAAAGGGTACAGCAAAATAGGGACCTTGGCCCGTGAGGGGCACAAGGTCTGACTTCGGCCCTCAAAGGCTAAAAGGTCTCACCCTATCACCAAAATCCCAGTTATTTTACCTCTGGGAACCATTCATTTTATTCTCTTAAATGCACTGGAAACTGGCCACTAGTTGCGATGAGTAAACACCCCCACCCCCACCCACCCTCCAGTACCTCTGTTGGGTACCATGCACATTCCTATTTAACCCATGGTGACTTGCAGGTGCTGCAAGGCAGGCAAAATACTCCCTGTTCCTCTGCCAAATGGAGGGAAAAAAATCCATCCTGACCCCTTAAAAAGGCAATCCCTAAACCTGCAGCATCAGTCAGGCTGGGTTCCCATTCCTAGTTTGGTTGGGTCATGTGGGCTGCTGAAATGGAGTCGAAAGTGGCTTCACAGTGCCCCAACACTGAGCTAAATCCTGGAAGCTGAGGAATGCTAGTCAATCAGCACTCCTATCCCTCAATTGGCCAATGGGTGCCTGAGACTCCCGGTGGAGGAGCTATGCATTGTGCCTTGGCAAGCGTCTCTCTTCCTTGCTGGTGGGACTGTCCCACTTTTACCACCATTCCCATCAGTTTCCCCCACCCATTGATGCAGGTGGGTGGCATTTGTATGTCACAAAGATAGTCATTATCATCAGTACATGATTTACTACAATTGATCACCCACCTAATTACAATTGGCCTTGCAGCCACATTGTGGAAGAGTTCACAGCTAGCTCTTGCAAAAGTACACCAGTATTCCTTCATACACTGTTGGACCTGTCAGCCTGTCTACCAAGTCCTCCTTATTTTACATCCCTTTTTATAGCATGGCGTGCACTTTAGTAACTAGATATTGTGCTGCTTCATCTACCACATAAAATTAATTGAATTATCTGCTAACTAGATACACCCCTACCCCGATATAATGCAACCCGATATAACATGAATTTGGATATGATGCGGTAAAGCAGCGCTCCGGGGGGAGGTGGGGGGGTGGGGCTGCGCACTCCGGTGCATCAAAGCAAGTTCGATATAACGTGGTTTCACCTATAATGTGATAAGATTTTTTTGGCTCCCGAGGACAGTGTTATATCGGGGTAGAGGTGTATGACACAAAGTTTGGGCTAGATCCTGCAAATGAACCCACTTGGGTACACCCTTGACACATGGATCCATATAAGTGTAGCTCTACTGGAATAGATACAATCCACCACGTTTCAAAAAGTTCCTAAATATGTATTTACTGTAGGTAATAGAACAGAGGAACTGTTATAATATGTTATGTCAATTCTATGAAGGATTTTATTATTATTATTCTGTTACTGCCCCGCTCAAAAAAAAATGCAAAGACCAAAATATATAAACATTTAAAGACATACAAACCATCAAACCAAAAACACTCAATGTGAAGGTTGGTGGTAACGGTGGGATTCTAAACAAAACATTCTGAAACCCTAAAATTTCAATATTCTGAGTTTATAAGTGAAAATGAGTTTTATAGTTCTTATTCTATTCTCCATTTGCCTACATTTTAGAACCACCCTATAACTGGGGACAACTGACAATCTGAGCTCAGCAAATACCTGGAACTGGAAGAAAAGAAAATACATCATCTCAGGCTAAGGGGCCTGATGCAAAGCTCAATGAAGTCATCAATAGGAAGCTCTTCCACTCAGTTCAGTGGGCTTTGAATCATGACCAAGGTGCATTGGCAAAGCTGTTTGAGGAAGCTGACACAGCACTGTAAAATATTAGGGCTCTTGCTATGCTACCAATCCCTTGCAATTATGAACAGCAAATTCCTGTGATAACGCAATAATGTAAATTTAAATAAAAATAGAATAGAATGCCAATATCCCCTTCTTCCATTGTCAAATTATTATATAAATGCTTCAGGTCAATGTATCTCATCTACAGAAGTTAGGCACAAGGGTAAAGATTTGTGACGAAGTGTCAGCTTTCATTTTGATTTTCTTTGCTTTTGTCGGTTTGTATCACAACCTTAATATTATGTGAAAGTACTTTTGTATGTGTTAATATGATTAAAATATACACTCTGTACCCTTCTGATGCCTGATGGAAAAAATGAGAGCACTACATGAAAACTCTGGGTGACTAAACAGATTGTCAAATATGAAAAAAAGAAACTCCAGCAGTCAGTTTTAATTTATTCATGGCCATCAGCTTTTCTTGTCCTATTAGTTACCATAATAGCAACATAGTGTTGAGCAAAATACCAGAAGCTTTCATTAGAATCATGAACATAATTTGATAACGGATGGTATTTGATTTCTGACTTTTGAACTTTGACTTGAAGCTTGGTGTAAGATGTAATCTCACTGATTGGGTGTTCTTTTAAAATAAAACATGAACACTTCACATTACATTGCTCTATTAACTGTAATTAATGTTCTCATTTGTCACAAGTTGTATTATTTGGAAAAGCAGTAGTGATGATAAAAGATGTGACAAAGATACACTCATATCATCTTCCCCCAAAAAACTTTGTCCTAATTTATTTTGCAGAAAAATTAAATAAGTCAAGCGAGCTTCTTTTTTCACAAGGAAAATTGGATGTAGGGTGACCAGACAGCAAGTGTGAAAAATCGGGATGGGGGTGGGGGGTAATAGGCACCTATAGAAAAAAATGCCCTAAATATCGGGACTGTCCCTATAAAATAGGGACATCTGGTCACCCTAATTGGATGTATAAGGAAATGGTTTTCATGTAAGCTATAACAATATTATTTTGTTAGAATAGGTCTGAGTTAAATCCATACATGCCAAGAATTGAGAGCTATGGCTGACAGTAAAGAAGTTCTAGCTACAACTTACCTACATACAATAGAGCATAAATTTACCTACATTTTGACAAGTCCTTAAATACAGAGGCAAAGAGAACAAGGCACTGCATTTTCAGTCTACTCTGTAGGTTTATGGTAGACTGTTACACACACATTTTTAGAGTAGCATGCATAGGAATTTAGTGTTAATACAAATTGTATGACTAAATCCCTATACACTGCTTTGAAAAAAGTAGGTTGATGCTTCATGTACTGAATAGAAGCAGTTTAAAAACTACAACATACATGGCCCTGGATGCTGCAAAACCTGAGTTGAGACTACATTTCAAATGAGTAGTCCCTGTGACCTAAATGGGATTACTCATGTATGTATGAGGCACTCAAAATCACTAGTGAAAAAATTTTGGTTCGAGTCTGCAAAATTTCTCTCTCAATAGGCTTTTAAATCATCCACGTTTCTCAAAGAACTTGGTGAAGATCCGTATTACTCTTATTTTACAGATTGAGAAATTTAAATGACTTGTCCAGTAATGCAGAAAATCAGCATCAGAACTAGGGACAGATCCTCAGCTGGTGTAAATTAGCATAACTCCAGTGAAGAAAACTTACATCAATTAACAATCTGTGTCCAGACCTCCCAGCTTCAAGCCCACACTGCCTCCAAACCCAGTGGGGGCAAGCATTGTACACTTCACTCTTTTGTGACATTATTATAGGATGTTATACGTTTCAAAAGAGATTTAGAAAACAACTACAATATTTAAAAAAGCTAAAACTCAATTATTTAAACTTAAGAATGATGTTTTTAAGTGTTCCCAGGCTGAGATTTTTTTATGAGGAACTCAACAGAATTATTTTTAAATGATTGCTTAGAAGAATTTTTTTTTCCAAACAGCCAAAGTGAGAATTTTTAGAAACCTTTTTAAAAAAAAGGTTATAAATTAAAACACGTAAAATACATATCTGTTGGTCCAAATGCATGAAAATTAGAGTTTATAATCATTTAAAAGTAATTAAATATGTCCTATTCTAGTGTACAATTATGCCATTCTTATTTAACTGTAAACTTACTAGGTATGATTTTTATCTTATTCAAATCAACACAAAACTGTTTGCTTTTTAAAGAGGAAGAACTCCATTTCTAATCTCCAAGGTTCATGCACATCAACACTGGTGAGCTACTATTATGGCTAACCAATGTAAATAAAATCATACATAAATGTTTATGCAAATTAATAGAGAGAGCTGCCAAGAAACATCTATCTTCTAGTTTTGATGTGGATTTGCATAGTGTTCCCATAAGAACACTCACAAAAATGAGGAAAGTCAATTATACCCACTGCAGAAAAATACTGCATCTCTTCGCTCATACACAGCTTCTACATTGGGTGGTGAGAATTTACAATAAATAAATAATACAATAAAATATCTGTGTCTTGGTGTGGCTCCAATCTGAATAGCAACGTTTCCTTTAAGCTGTAGCCGTGCAGCATTTTCGTACCCACCATGCAACTCTCATGGCTGGGAACGCAGTCAACACCTGGACCCTCAACCTGCTGGAATGCATGGCAGCTCCACTAAGTACCAACAACTGACAGGAAGTCTTGAACCAGCAGGGAGAAGGGTTAAGTATTAGGGTGGAAGCGAAGCAGCAGGGGCTCTGGAAGGAGCATGGATGGCACCCGGGTTCCAGTCTGCCAGTCAGGCCCTTTCCCCAGAACCCGCAACAGCCTCAAGCCAGCAGGCAACATTTAGGTTGAGCGTGGTGGTGGGAGGCTATTCATGGTCCTGTCTTAGGGTACTAGAACCAACTGCAGAAAGGCTGGTCCCTGCCTCTGGCAGCAACATTCAAGGATTGGCGGTGCCCAAAATGAGACCCTGGCAGCCCGGCCTGGCAGTAAGATGTGGCACAGAGGTAGCAGTAGCCTGTTCTAATGCCTTTCATGTTGGGGAAGGGGTGCCTGGTCCATGTACTCCTGCCTGCTCAAGGATGTGATAGCACCCAGGGGGAGGGAGAGGACAATAGGGCTCAGTGTGGAGCAAAGAGGGAGGAGTAGGCAGGCCATTCATCCAGTTTTAAGCCAGACAGTCCTCTTTTTGGGTGGTTTGTCCCCCGTCTGGTAGTGAGACAAAGCCAGATGTGGTTTTGGCCAGTATCGGACAGGGGATGCCATTTTGAAGAACATACTGCTCTGTCCCTGCCAGTGTGACCTTGTATACAAGGGGCCTGCAAGGTCACGCCCTTTCTGAAAGTACTGGAATGTCTGGTATTCTAGGAATGCATGAGTGGCCACCCTAGGGAGGGGAGCAAGACTGGCTACAGGCCGAGAGGGGAAAGACCCTAAAATACCTTCCCCCAAGGAAGCTTCCAGCCAGCGGAAAGGGGTAATGAGTGGAGTAGGGGAGGCAGGAGCTCCTAGGAGGGAGGGATGTATGCGGTCATGGGGGGGAAAGGCAAAGATTCCTCCTGGGTTTCTAACTTTGTGTGGTTTGTAACTCAAACTCTTGAAAGTTAATAGGTCCTCAAAACACAAGTATGTATACCCGTGTGTCCCCCATATGTATATGAATTTCTGACATCACTTGAAAAATAACTCACTTTTCAATGCAATATGGGCGGCTTCTTGTGTTACTCAAACCTCTAATACATTGCCTGTGTGTGTGTCCCGTATACTCAAACATTTTGGCAAAAGCAGAAACGTCTTCATGAACTCTCTCTGTGTATATGTATGTACATACAGTGGGCAAACAACATTTTTCCATTTTGATGGAGTCTAAATCAAATTTAGATTTAGACTACTAATCTACTAATTTGAGAAATAATCCTTATGCATAAATTGGGTAACCCTGGTAGTACTGGTTACAATTGCCAGAAAAGAAAAACTTAAGTTTCTATTGTAGACAGACATACACTCTCTCTTACTTAATAACCTTATTAACTTTATTGGTTGTTCAATCAAATTGCTAGCAAAATTAATGGCAAAAGCCATATTTTACTTAGAGTTACCTCAATTTCCAAACAGTATACACCTCTTATACATATCAGTGAAGTATTAATCATGAACTATATAGCTTTTGTTACCTGTTTTATTGTAGTACTGTTCACTTGCTAATGTTTAATATGTTTCAGCATTTCCATTATAAACCCTTAATTTCAAGAATTGATAACCTAAATCTGCCACACAACTCAAACTTGGCACAAAAAGTTCTCAGTTCTTTTCAAATATTTTTTTTTTTGTTATAAATGGAATTGGGGAGGGGAATGGGAGGAAGTAAGTGTGCTTTTAGATTCTAGGAGTCCACAAATATAAAATCTACACACCAAATTGAAATTGTGAAGTTACTTATCAGAAAGCAGTCTACAACTGTACTGTACTCATATGCATTCTTAGTAAGGTGAGGAAAGTTATGCAACCATTTCCTAAAGATTTTTAGCTGGCAGATTTAGAACACATATACAAGGAAACAAGTTAGAGTGGATCAAAGAGCTCTTAGGAAACAGTGACAGTTTTTTTAATTCTCTGTACAAAGTACTGAGAATGTATACAGTATGGACCAGATCCTCCTTTATGCCAGGGCTCTGTTCAGCATAGCAGAGAGGGGCAAAGGTTGCTGGGGCCATTTAGCCCCCAGTGTAAATTAGAGCAGTTTCAGGAACATGGTACAAACTAAGGATCAACAGAGTGCCGGGGTTCTCCGGCCCAGTCCCTTTCCCTTGTCCATTTCCTCTAAATGGGGGTGGCCAGAGTCACTTGGTTTTCAACTTCTTTGTGACACCCAAGTGACACAAAGCAGCTAGGGTACTGAAAGATTTGCCGCTCTCTTGACTGTTCCCTTCAAGTCACTACAATCTATTTGGGTCATAAAAAGGGTCTTTTCTATATGAAAATCAAGAATTATTTTTCAAAAAATAGAAGTTTCATATGGGAATTTTACCATAAGAACTTACCATAAAGAAGATAAATTAGGACAGAAAACTGGTACCTGCTATTGGACAATTGAGCCAATTATCCCCAAATATAGCAATAAATTATCATGACTACAATACATTATAATTGGGAAAATAATGTTCCAAAGGAGTTCTGAAAGGTTCCATTATAGGAAATCAGTCTCTTTGGGCACCACTGTACCACAGAAGGGATTTATTAAGGTTGCCAAAAAAGCATACAGGAGAAGTTTGAAAAAATGTGGGGTACTCTGTATACCTACCTACACACAGTTTTCTTGGAAGATACATTTTATATAATCCTATTGGAAACAACAGTAGGAGGACAAGGAGCTTAGCTTTCTAAATTTGTGGCACTTCAGAGTATTGCAAAATTAATATGTACCGGATCGTGAACAAAAAGACTCATTCATTCATCACTTGCAATATCCAACAGCAGGCAACATACACAGCAGCATTACATCATCTCAGAACTGTGATTTACAGAAATACAAGAGAGATAAATGTCTAGAAGTGGCTTGGGAAGTAACATATGGGTAAAAGCCCCGTATGCCACTTGGACTAGCATTTGGGTTGTGACCACGTGGCGGAAAATACAGTACTGCAATGCCTAAGTGGCAAACTGCAAAAACCAGACAAAAGGCAGCTTAAAAATTAGCCTGAGTAATAGGAACCAATATTACCATTCTACCATATCAAAGAGAAAGAGGCTATTAAACATAATACATAAAATAACATTTAGTAAGGAAACCAGAATAATTACTTAGCAAAAAGGACATTCAGTCAGGTTCTAAACCATTGCTCTGAATTGGGAATATTACTTATGTCTTAAGTTTAATTGAGTAAAACTTCCTAAGCACTCCCTGAAAGAATACCTGTAAGTAATGGGATGGAATATCTAATCCATCACGCTTTTTTCAACTAGAAATAGTGAATTTAAGAAAGGCTTTGATATTGCCTCTTCTTTACAAACTCCATGTCCTCAGTGCTGTACTCAAAGTGAGAAACCCACCAATGTAAATCCTGAAATCAGTGTTCAAGTGAGCATGTGCCATTGCTGAGAGAACAGTCTAGAAAGACCAACACTATTTTTTGTTGTCTGCTGCAATCAACGGGTGTTTAATTTATTCTGTGCAAGTCTAAAAAGCACACATTTATAGCAGAAGCTCTATTTTACCCTTTAAGTGTAAGCTTTGTAAAATGTGCTGTTGAAAACAGAATGTTACAGTAATTAAAATCACAATGACAATTGGTTTTTGAAGTACTTTCTAATTATCATTGGGAGTGTTTCAATAACACATCTCATGGTTCTGCAGTAAACCACATAAAATGTTAGCTATTCTATTTATTATTATGCCAAATATTTCGATTTTTCTGTCACTGACACTCTAGGAAAAAATAGCAATTTCAGCCCATTGGTAATATAATTATGAATAAAATACTATATATTTTTGAGTGGCAGAAGAGTAGATTACTAGGAGTAACTATTAGTATATTGTTTGTATTATTTGTACTGCAGTAGCACCTCAGAGCCCCAGCCATTGGCCAAGATCCCACTGTGCTGGTGCTGTTCAAAAAATTTTAGAATCTAATGGGACTATGTTAAGAAGGGGGGAAATTAGGCTCACAATAAAAAAGGAAAAACTTCTAACAGTGAGATCTATTAAATTGTGGAATATGAAAGGGTAGAGGAATGTCTATCACTTAAAATATTTAAAACAGTGGAACAAAACAGAGAAACATGATAATCTGACTCTGGCAGGGGAGATCACATACTATGATTTTAAGTCTTTTCGGTGATACTGTAATGAGCTGGCTGGTATGTGCGTGCCATTGCCATCTACTGGATGGAATCAGGACTGCTTTACGGTATCATAGGTCCAATACTGCCAACAGATTTTTTTCCCCTCACGTGACAGATGTCTGTGATTTTGAAACAGAAGGATCTAAGCTCAACCACTGTTGCTGATGTGAAGTTTTGAGTGCCCAAAGTGTGCCACACAGTAATAACTATGAAATTTTTACAAGACCATTGGTTTCTGACAATATGGTTCAGTATTTTTACTCCAAATTGTCTAACATACATAAAGATACTTTTTAAGAGCAAGAGTACTGCTGCGCATTACTGGTCCTCTCACTCTAGTGTCCCAATGCCCATCAGACAAGATGGCAGCATCCATATTGGCCAGCTGGTATATCAGAAATAAAAGTAACTAATAGAATATTGTCACAGAATCAATGTCTCCTTCTTTAAAATTGAGTATTTTGGCCCTGCTTCAGCATCCATCAACCAGAACCTATTATCCTATGACAATATGCCATTTCACTGATAGCTGTTCATTATAAAATATATATATTTACACTATTTGGAAGGTGATTTTAATGCTGTATATGCCCTTTAAAACTAGACTATTTTAACATTCGAGATTCCAAATGACATTCAATTCTGTATTTAAATCTTTAAATATACTTAGGAATTCCTCGCTTCAATAGACTTTCTAATGCCTATTTCTTTACTGTTTAAATATATATTAGAACCTAAACTGAGAAAGGTTTACATTAACTCATTGCACTTGGGGGGGGGGAGGGGCTCACTTTTTAAGGATTAGTTTCAGTCATTTACCACAGTAACCAGGAAAAGGTGACAACAGTATTTATATACATCACCACATTTTATTTTTTAGGCTGGGGTTTTCAAAGGTGCTAATGGAAGTCGGGTGTCTCATTCCCACTACATTTGAAAATCTCAGTCTTAATTTTTTTTTTTTTTTTTTACTGTAGCTATGCTGACCTACACTTTACATTTTACCTATCACCCCCTGTCATTTTACCTACTCTGAATCTCAATCCAAGTGAGTTACCTTTATATAAAAGACCTATTGCAAAAGAAAAATTACTAATGAAAGAATGTTTATGTCATTTGGATCTTTCTTATCTTGAGCTACTTAATTCTGCAAATGTAGATTATTTTTTCATTCAAAATTGCAGAGAGAAAAAAATTACTCACTGTCTGTATATTTAAGAGAGCATGTTTAAGGGGAAATTAAAAAGATCTAAAAGCAGCTATTTCCTCTGTAAGAACGATACAGAGAAAATATTAAGTAGACTGTAAGAATGAGCAGGATGTTATATCACCATTGCCAGTATATCGATGACCCAGATGGTATTTGTATGTTTGAAGTATGACATCTTTACCCCTCTGTCATCCAACACAAGTAATTAAGAATAATCAAGTGGGTGTTAATTGGATATAATGGAACAATCTCCAGTCAGCCTGAGCCTACCATTTGCCTCTTACTAGTAATTATGAACACTAAGTACTCATGCTAATCTCCTTCTTCTCATTGAAGCCAAACAGAGGTACAGTATTTACTCAGATGATGGCTTGTTTTGTCTGCAATTTAGTCTGTTTTAAGCCAAGAAACTCATAATTTGCCAAGCTGTCACCAGCTGCTGGGATTGGACAAAGGGAGGTAAGGTCCTTGATGACAACAATTCAGTGTATATCATCCAAGAGAAAAGGACACATATTAATTAAACTGACCTCTGGTTACAACCATGGTAGCAGCAGCACCTGGATGTGTAAATAGTGGAAAAATTAAAGCCATAAATTTGCATTACTGTGAATGCTCACCTTATATGTGCATTTCATATTCAACATTCCTCATCCTTTAAACACAAAATTTTTAAAGAAGCTATAATTTTTCTATGAAATACTAACCGCACTTTGCTGACATGAAACTGGTGAACAATCTCAGTCATATCACTTTAGAATGCACTTCGCTGTTTGATTACTATTACTGTAGCAAAATGAAAGTATCTTATCAAGACTGACCATTAGAAACATATTACCAGCCATTAAGCAGATGGTTAAATGTTTTAAAATAGCTTTTACATAGTAATAGAATCCAGTGCAGTCAAATTTATTATTCTATTAAGGACAAAAATAAAACAAACAATGAATTACCTTATTTTTTGTGATGGACGGGGCATGTTTAGACATACTGTAAGAACATCACGATACAAATATACTGAATCAGTGAATTTGTTACAATCTTTGAAGTGCATTTATTTTTATTCAAAAATAAGTTTTTCCAGTCAAATTCAGGGACAAACAATGTGTTTGAGGAGTGGTGGGTCCGGCAATCAATTTTGGGGTCAGAGCTGGAGAAAGTCATGAGTAGACCTGGGAGCTTAAATTCATAACTCTGCTAGACACTAAAAATCAGGGACTGTACAGAGGCACTGGATTTATGGCTTATTACAGCTATCTGTAACCCACTAACCTGCCCCCCCCCACACACAAACTTTGTTTCCTTTGAGTGCAGAGGTCTTAATGGGCCACTCTACCTAAAATGGTGCTGCTACTACTGTGGCTGTAATCAGAGGTCATCTCTTTCTGTTTTCCAATGAAACAAGGCACAGTTCTGGCCCTATACATGATTTCCAACAGACTAGAAAATGTTGTATAAAAAATATTTGCCTGACGTGACAGGTCTTGGAACTGAGAGAAACACCTTACAATAAGGGTGGAGCAGAACTGGGCTTAGTACCATTGGCGGTCCTTGGGGATGGTGTCTTAAGAGATTGCCTAATAAAGATGAACTCTTGTTTTGATTTCACTGCACTTAACACACACAGAATTACCACCACATTTATTACTGTTTTATGGTAACTTTGCAGTGAGTGTACAATAGGGAGCAATGGAAAATAAAGGTACATTTTTACTACACATTTGTAGGAAACCACTACAATTCAAATACATTATTTTCCTCATATTTTATTCCTTTCCAGACAATGTGAAACATATCTTAAGCAAGCAACTGAGAGGCCTAGTTTCAAAGATCTATGGTTCACCGAAGTGCCACAGATTAAATGTATAAAGGTTAATGTTTTTGTGTATAAAGATATATGAATAAACTCGCACCTACCCACTTATAGAAAACCAAAGTCTTGATGCTATTCCTATCCTATCCCACTGGAAAGAAACCTGTCAGGATTCTCACTGGCACAGTGAAAGCAACATGAATGGCAGAAATGTTGATTGATGTCACTGCCTGCCTGTCAAGTGAAACAAGAAGGGCCAACCTAATCATGTTAGATTAGTGGATACAGATGTGATGTGATATATATTTGGGGGATAGATAGATAGATAGATATTGTGAACGTGTGCATGTATAGATTTATAAATATATCTTTCAAACAATATATTTTGCCTTGCTTTAATTGTATGACATATAGATATTCATATCAAACTCCTTTATGCAATGCCAATAGGGTTTTTTGATTCATCTAATGAAATATAGTTAAATAGCAGATATGCTGGATAGTTGAGAAGCAGTCAGCAGTAGCTCATGGGCATCCATATATATATCTTCTAGGCTTTGATTCATAAGAGTTTCTTTTTGCACTGAGCTACTGAACTAGTTTACCCTTTTGAATGTCTGTCTGGTAATCCACCTGGTCAAGAACATAGAAAGCAACTTCTTCTCTGTTCAATAGGCAGCAATTGGAACAAACATTTAAAAATAAGCCTTAAAACACCAACTGGGAAAGTCTCAAAGACTTTCTGATCCTCTGTCAGAGAGGAATCTGTGTCTGGCTATCAATGCTCAATCATTCATGATCTGGCTGAAGAACAACACTGATCAAAGAAATCTTATTTTATTGAATCCTCCTCTTGAGATGGTAAGCAGAAAAATCGACTTCCCTTGCACTACACAAAGTAAGAGACAGCTAATGACCCTGGAACAAGATACCTGCGGGGAGGGGCAGAGATAGAGAGATCCAACAAAGAATAGTTGGGAACTATGCAATAAGATGACAACTATCCTATACAAAACTAACCTTAAAAATCTTTAGCCTACAGATTAAGATAGATAGAAACGAGAAGACCAGCAAGCACAGCAATGCAGCTGGAAAGAGACCCTTTCCCTTTGGAGCCATGATTCCTTTTGTACGCTTACACCATACGTTCAGCTTCAGATTTACAAATGAATACATACAGAGCTCCTTCCACTGCTTTCTGCCCGGCTCCAGGGCTGAGCCATTTACAGAAGCCATTCTGAGGGGACAACTGAGATATACTGTTGGGCAACCCAGACTTCAGTTACACAGTTTTGAACCTTGGACATAAAACAAGTTCACTGACCATTTTGCTCCCTGGTTCTCAGAGAGGAGTAATACCCCTTGGGATCTGGAAGTAAACCAAGTAGCTTTTTATTTTTTCATTGAATACTTTTTTCTACATCTTTGCACAACACAAGGCTTTCCTACCTGTACAACAGACTGGATCCATTTCTCTCTTTTTAAAAGTTAAAACTGAAATGTCTAAGTTCAAACCCACTAGGGAGAAAAAAAACTCATTAAGGACATGTCTTGGACAGGGTTTGAATACAACTCATTTAGCTTTTTGAATTTCTCATTTTAGAAAGTTCATAACTCTGAATAGGATCTTCAGCTCAGCTCTCTGACCTTTGGGCCTGAATGATCCTTCTAGGTTCTGAGCTCCCTCAACTCCCATTTATGCCAATGGAGTCAATGGCACACAATACACAATCAGGTCCTAACTCTTATCCTTTTTTATCCACACACACACACACACACACACACACACACACACACGTCTTTGCCACTGTCAGATGAATAGACTCAAAATTATACCACAGCGGCTCCCAAGATACATACATCCCAACCAACCATTACATGTGAGATTTCTCCCTACCAGTTTCTTTCCGTATGACACAATTAGCTGCTTGATTCTATTAATTCTATTTGATTCTAAAAAAATTCTATTAATATATAGTATTATTCACTCATACACTATATGGAGGTTACATGGAATCAATATGTCAGATCCTTAGAAAGAATAGGTAGATATTTTAGATTGAACCTACAACTACAAAACTTGCAAAATCTGACTGGTGGTTTGTAGAAAGTACATTTGCTTACACCCAGAATACAGTACACCAACGTCCAAATAAATACTAACACAGATATCACTGATCGAGCCCTACAGTTAGCCTCCACAATTGCTAGTGCTCCTTATGAACTACGTATCCCAGGGCAGTTAGCTCCCAATTTGCTCATTTCATATAGGAATTGTGTAGATCCTATATGACCCCTGTTTTTCCAGTCTTGGATATGAATTTAGCTAGCTTCAAAAATGTTTTAGGGCTTACACAGAAATTTGTAAAATGTCAGCTTGAAAATTTTAATTGACTTATTAGCAATATCTCTTCTTTGAATGACCTTTTAGTCTTCCTTATAACATATCACCTACTTTTACTACCTTCTGGCTGACAGTTTCTAATATATTCCTTCCTACTGGATGATATCATCTGTCCTTGGATGGAATTAACTAAAGCACTGCACATTTAGAAGCTGACATTAATCCATATCCACAGATTTTTAACAGCTGCTGGGATAAATATTGTGTTTCCACATATTAGGTTTTATAACAATGCCTAGTAGAAATAAATTGAGATTAAATGTACACTGACAACATCAGAAGTAAAAGGGGAAAAGAACCCTAGCTGATAAATGTGGTGTTTTGGTGGCTGAATATATCAATGATGAAAATACTTATTATAATTAGCTAGAATAATTCAGTTATAGTATAAATATAAGGTATATTGTGTTTTCATTACATTGGTATATTTCTTTTTAATAATCACATTCATAACTAAACAGATAGCCAGTTAAAGACCCACGTAATGTTTTGAAACCTCAATCATGAAATATAGCAATTACTATGGCGTCACATTCCTTTGCAAACCAAGAATTTACTATTACACCAATAAGTAGGTAAACAATCAAGAGTTCTGGATACAGCAGGGATGAATGTGCAAAGTGGTGCACAGGGATGTAACAATAAATCTTATTGTAAATGGGAACCATGAAAAGAACTCCCCATACACCAGTATGAAAATGTACCCTAGTAAGTCAATTAAAATACCATATATTCTATGGGGATCTCTTCTCATTTTCCTTTTACTTATAAACAGAAAATTACACACCGGTAAGGAAATGCAGGCTAACATCTGCAGCTAACTTGACATTTTTGTAAAATAGCTGAAACTGAGCAATTGGTTTCACTACAACCTAATTATTAGTATCCCTAAACTGTTCTCATTCTTAGCACTTGAGAGTTTGTTAGCCTTACACTACTACTTAGAAAATATCCTAAATCTTCTATGCTATTTCTGCACAAATACTCTACAAACATTTTCAGAAACAATGTAGGTGTTGACCTGCTATTCTGACTTTTCTGCCTGTAATCCTTGCAGGTGGGGCACAAATTTGCCCTCTTTTCACATGCATAGCTCCGTCTTAAATCAACAGTAGTTGTGTGGATTACTGGAGAGTTGGGATGAAGTTTTTACACCAAGAAATGCTTGACTAATACTGATGGTGTAATATCTTCTGCAGTAGAACTATTCAGACCAGCAGATACATAAATGCATAAAGAACCAAAAAGAATCATGCTTGACAATTGGATAAAAACGTATTAAGCCTTTCTGAACTTCTTCTGAAGTTGTTGTAAGGCCTGTACTGCAGAATTCCATGTTTGTCATCACTTTATAGTTCATTTTATAATAAAAACATGGTTCTCTAACTGCCAACCTTATAAATCCAAGATAAAATCTTAAAGTCAAGTTGTGTTCTGTCTTGTGCATCAGTGTATGTCTCACATCATCACCAATAATAATGTTATTGTGGGCTATATTCTGCCCTGAGTTACCTCATTACATTTTTTTTTAAAGAAATCTTGCAGCTGGGGTTCAAAGCTGTAACACAGGACACAATGTGACCCTGCAATTGGAACCTACCTAACAGTTCTCTTGTGGACACATAAGGCAGAACAGAATCCAATTCTCACTCCTTAGAGCTGCAGCACTAATGGGAATATAAAAGCTGTAAAAACTTGTTGTTGTTACTAAAGTCAGCAGATGAGACTCGATACACCAGAGATAGAATCTACGGAAGAAGAAGGTGCCATTTTATATAGTCACTTTCTAGACTAGATCTTCACTTTTAATAGAAAAATTATACCTATGACAAAAAAGTTATTTGGAAGAGAGAAGGCTATTAAAAACATTTACAGTTGATTAATTTATTAAAATACTTATGAAGAATTCAAAGTGCAGCACACAATCTGTCCCTGCGGCAAACACAACAAATGTACTAGATATACACTATTATCCTCCACATATTTTATTGTGCCCTGATAATTTGTATGTATATGTTGCTTCCTTCTCTTACATTTTAGAAAGTTACTACTAGAAAAAAAGCACCAGAAACTTAATCCTTCATCTCCACAAATCAATAATACTCGATGTCCACTATTAATAATGTTTCAGAACTACTCTTTCAATTCAAGGCCTAAAGTATCCCAGACTATGTCATGCAATAACAAAGAATCCTGATCGGGAATATCTCAGCTCCCCCAGCTGAAGGGAGCACCAGTCCAGTCACCCACCGTTCCCCCAAAGATGCCAGCCAGCTACAGTGGCGAGAAAGGGGAGAGAGAATAACTACCTTTGGTGGTTTCCCCCCAGAAGACAGGGAAGTGGGCAGCATACCAGCTTCCATTCCCAAAGACATTGAGGGAGTAAAGACCACGGTCCTCCTTACAACAACACAACACCTAACCTGGAGCCTACTGTGAAAAGGAGTTTGGGAATGGTAGCAACAGGGGGACAAAAAGATACTTCAAGTACTGCAAAGTCAAAACCAACTTGTTTCAGTTGGGAACTGGGGCAGGGGTTTGCCTCCACATACATTATTTTAGTCAGAGAACCCAGCAAGGTTTTTCTCAAGTGTTCTGGCTATTAACAGCTTTGTGTGATTAGACAAGCATTCTCTATATACCTGCATGTGATGCTATTGTAGGCATAACATAGGATATTGGCACTGAGGAATAATACCTGATCATTCATTAATGCCACCTCTGCAAATGCATTCAATCATCTAAAAGTGTTTGAAGCAACTTTCAACAAACATTTATTTTGTGACCCGAAATATAGTGACATTTTATAGGGGGAAAATAAAATCTTAGTTCTCAGAGAAATTCCTTCCATAACAGTGCATTGAAAATTGCAAGATTTATTTGCTCTGCAAGATTTTTGATTCTCAGAACAAATTAAAGCACACAACTAACCCACAAGATATTCAAGACCAGTGTACATTTTTACACCAGGCACGATGTTTTGGAGCCTCCTCTCTGCTGTGAAAAAAGATCCTTGAGTACACTGCTCTCTGAACATCACATACTGTCAGGTACTCTCAAACTGAGGCAAAACCCTGAGAACCAAAGGAGACTCAGGAAAATGGCATTTGGGAGGACAATGTGCCTTGGTTAGGCTCATTGCAGCTTGACTATATGATATACCCAGATGCATCTCTAGGACCATCAATTCAGCTGATTGAAGAGCCTGCCAAGAAACAAGATGATGCTACTGGGAAAAAAAATGTTGTATACACGACTACATATCTGTCCTTATGATAGCTAGCCATGTCCTCATTGGGAGCATGGATGGATGGGTGCTGCCTGTCTTACTGACGCAGGTAGGCCACTAAAAGCTTGAGAAATTATTTGAAGCACTTAGTCTACTCTTGGTGCTGGAGGTCTAGAACTACCATTGCCAGTGACAAGAAATCAGTACTTGGACCAGAGCCAATGCTCAGTTGTGTTTTAGGAATTTATTCTATACAGGAAGAAAAAAAAATGGTTCATAGTGCATTACCAATTTGGTGTAGACGAAGTATGAAACAGATTTGCAAATGCACAGCAATGCATTTTAAATGGTAAGTTTTTGTTTTTAAATAAGAAATTACCAAAATTACACAGGAAGCAATATAAAAAGGGTGTCCTTGACTAATGAATGTTCGAGCTTATGGTACTACAGAAGGCAAATTAAACAAGCAATAGCTGAATTTACAATTCCCACAGAACACAGCTTATTAGTTTACACAGAAATAAAAATGAGTCTGCAAAATACTAACAGAAAATTTTAAAAATTCACCAATTTAAAAAAGCTTGCCACAGACAACAAATTTTACATGATAAAACTTGGACAGTAGAAATGCTAGTTATCCCGCTACCTAATTCATTGAACATAAATATTTTAGGAACTTTTCAGACATCCCTTTTTATATGAGAGGGGGTTTATATGAGAGGGTGGGGAGAGGTTGAGGAGGGGGAGTGGCCAATATTGGCCTTGAATATCTTTAACAGGGCAGAAAAAAGCAAATTATGTGTGATTTTGTCTAAAAAAAAAACCTGAATTTTAAAAAGACTATTGCATTTATTTATTTTAATGACAGAGTTTTGGAATTGGATTTAAATTTTTGGTTTTGTTAGGATAGTTTAAATGTTATGTTGTTGCCAAACCTTGGGTTCTGTTGTCTGGAAGGGATAATGCTTTCTTATGACAAAAAGACTTGAAAGATATATCCCGTTAATTTTTTTTTTCCTAGTTCACGTTCACATGTGTTGAAACTCATTGCTTCTGGAAATGAAGATGCTCTGGTGTCAGCTGTAAAATCTGTATCTCACTTCCTCAGACAAGTGGATATTTATTGACAGGGTGTGAGAGAGAAAGAGAGAGGAGAGAGACTGCCTGTCCTGGAGCCAGTAACCTTGGTGAAGATGCAATGTCACAAACACCAAGCCATCATTCTCATAGATGTACAGCATATTATTTAAAGGAAAACAAATATCAGCCACTGAATGTCACTGCAAGGACACATCTTCTGCCTCTTAACTAAACTTATCAGCGCTGTGGTTTAATATGGTACCTTTTTCATCCTCCCCTCAAATTCATCTTATAGAGCAGCTCTTGACACTACCAGAGAGCAGTCAAGACTAAGATTTAGTGGCCTTTGCTTCAAACACATCTAGATTTATTGACATTTGTGGCCTGCTTCTTCTCTCAGTAACTGTACACAGGATTAATTTTAACCACTTATTAATGGTTAAACAAACTGTAAACGCTACATGTCATGTTATGAAAGGTTCATAGAGATAATATTGTATGAAGTCACTTCCACATTTCTCACAGTTTTTAATTGGAAGGCCATGACTTCAATCAGGAGGCCTTAACTATTTCAGTCTTGCCAACTTTCTATTTCCAGCAAGGAACTGGATGAATTAAGCATCTGGAAACTTTCTCTCTCTCTTCCTGGAATAGATCTGTACCTGGATGCTTTATCTGGTTTACATGGTTATTGATTGGAAATGGAAATCCACAATGTCAAAAAATTAACCCTGACTTTTAAAATGCATCTTAATCACTAAGTATTACTTGGATAACACATTTCTCATTTTTCAGCACACCATCTGTACCTCCTGTGGATTCCTTCGTATTAATGATCAAATGACAAAAATCATTACACCAGGTTCTCCATAGTATACCTCTGTATTGCTATATAACTGGCTGAAAAGTATACGTCTGCTCCTACAAGGAAATATGCTTACCTGCTTGTTGATTATTCATGCTAATCTTTATACTCATGATTTTCAGATCCAGCAGTGAGACTGAAAACTGAATTGCATGTTAATACCCCAGCCCTTTAGATTATTCTCTGTCCAAAATTAGCATATTCATATAGCAATATCTTCTTAGCAAAGAAAAAACTATTAGCTATATTGTTTATGCAATTATGTGTGTATGTATATATATATATATATATATATATTAATTAAAAGGGAAGGAAGACAAAATAGGTCATCTCCCATAATGTTGGAGTGAATTTGCAGTGCTCTGTAAAAATTAACTGATAAATGAAAAAGAGCTGGTGAATGTTAAATTTAAAAGTCCAAAAACACCCAAGAGCCATAACTATAATTATTGCTGAGGGAAGCTGTTTAAGACTAAAAATACATTTCCATTAACAATCAAAATTAGTTTCCATTGCCTTTTTCTCAAGCTTTCAGTGAATAACCTTTGATGATAGTACATGATAATGATTCATTAGAAAAAATGAATTTGTATGTCAGAAGTATGCATATAAAAATCAGCCTAGAAACCATTTCAATGTGTAAATCAAAAAGCAGAGAGGGGAGAGAAGAATTTTTGGATGAATAATTGTCTAGTGCTGAAGACTTGCTGACAGAGTTGCCAACACATGGGTCTATACTTTAACAGAGAAATTACAAACAAATGGATATTAGGATGATATTAATCAAAATTACTTAATTTTAATTAACAACTTCTACAAAGTTATCAAAACTTAAAATAGTTGAAGTGAGTGAACATATACCAATCTCAGACAGCACAATTTCTACAATCTTCATCAGGGCATATTTCAGTCGGAGAGTACAACGGTAACGCTACTGAGTAGAAAAAACTGTAAAATATCTATAATCTGGACTTCAGATAGCATGTAATATCATGGCAACTAAGAGTTAGTTAACAAAATGCAGGTTTTATGCAGTATCTACGTGCCAGGAAAATATACTCAATTTTCCTCTAGTTTATGGGGAAAAGCAATGGTGTATTATTATAACAATATAAATCTCCAGAACTCTTGTGATGATATCTAATTTACGTGGCTGTCACTGGGAAATGTGGTACAGTGAATTATACACAATAGTAAGCTTAATTATGAACAGTGACCTAGAAATCTTGATTAGAAATCATTGATTCACTACACTCAGAGTCTGTAAAAACAATGATGAATTTATATAGCAAACTGCAATTCCAGATAAATTATTCCTTGGAAATCAAAAAAAGTATAGATTAAAGAAGAAATTATTTCCTAGGATCACTGCCAAATTTTAAGTACACTATCCAATACACAGTTAAAATACTACAGTAATAGATTTAGTTTACAGAAAAGTATCACACCAATTCTTTCCAAATACAGAATAGGTTTTTCCTTTTGGTATTTTTAAACTAAGGTCCTGATTCTTCACAGTGCACTCAGTTCAAACAGGTGGTGCTCAGCACTTCACAAAAGGTGGTATGCATCTTACTGGATTGGATCCTATTTTTTTTATAACCGAGAGGGAGAATAGTAGCAGTTAGCCCAAGGAACCTCAGGCACAGATTTTATTTCCAGCTCTACCACTGACTCACTATGTGACCTTGAGCGGGCCACTTAAGTCTAGATTATCAAAAGGAAGTTGTGATTTTGGGTGCTTCAATTTCTGGGTACCTAACTTGAGACCTTAAAGCAGTTTGATTTTCAGAATATGAAAATTAGGTCCCTTTAAAACATCTCAGGGTGGGAATTCAAAAGCTTAGGCACCCACATATCACAAGTAACTTCTGAAAATATAGGTCAAGCCTCCGTGCCTCGGTTTCCCATTCTATAAAATAAGTATACAGCCAGCTACATCACATGGGGGTAAATTATTTAATGCTTCTCAAATGCCATGTGGTCATTAGATCAACGAGCATTAGATGAAAGGTTCTACTGAAGTGCAACGCATCATTATAGTAAACTTACAGAAAGCATGCACTCATACATTTCTGTGTATGTTTAGATATCATAGATGGTATATAGATGAGAATTCTCTCACTATCGTTAATTGGTCTACCTCATAGTTTATAATACTGCTGTTCTCAAACATTAAACAATGCAAGTATAGCTTCTGTTTAAATTTGTAATAAAGTATAAAATTATATAAAAGGATCCACGTTGTTTTATAAGGGATTGAACTTTAACTTCAATGTTATAAACTGTTGAATTGTTGCCAGAAGAGACTGGCCACTACTAAACTGCTAACCAAAAAAGTCCTTCAGATTAAAAGACTTCCTGAAATATATTATTTTGTTTTAGAGAAAAACCAAACAAAGTATTAAAAGATTTTTATTGGCTTTACATGGGCAAGTCTTTCTTTCTTCTTCAAAAATGATTTGGTTTTGGAAAATTTATATTTATACATAGAAACAGATTAAATAAATCATGATTACAACAGTAAACATGTAAATTCTGATCAATAAGTACTTGCCTCCCCATCCCCCCAAACACTAACAGCTGCAATAAAGCTTTAAATGTAAAGCTGAGCACAACCAGCCATAAAAGTATGTAAAATAAATGAGGATAACATAATGAGGGAATCCAACAGTCATCTCATAAATATAACATAACGACCACAACTAAAATGTCAGAGAATCTAATAAATCAATATGGTAGGACAGAGATATCTTTATGCTCAGCATACATAAAAAATATATTTACATACAGGATATTTTAAAGCAAGCACCAAACAAAAAGAATTATAAAAGACACTTAACTCCTTAGTTGCTTCAGGCTCAAAAGTTTCATATTTTAATATCCCTCTATTGTTTTCTAACTGTAGAGTGCGTGTTTTCTAATATAGAAAATCAACAGCATAATGAATCAATGTACAAAATAAAATATTATTAACAAGAGCTAGAATTTGAAAAACTATTTCATAGATTTTTTTTTGGAAATACATCCTGCCTGTTGAAAAAAGAAAGTGCATGGACTTTAAAATCTGAAGATTTTTAGAAGTTTGAGCCAATTATGTTTTTGTAGATAATACATTATGGAGGAAATTTCCCCATTAATCAAGCTCAAATATTAACAAGGGCTAAATCTCCTGTGCTGTGATGGTAAAGTATCATCATGCCCACTAATTTTTAGACAATGCACCGTAAGTGCTTCAAATAGTGTTGCACTAATCCTGTCTAGCAGTTAGATCATGGGTCTGGGAGATGACAGTAGATCTGGTCTGGAATTTTTCAGTTAAACATTTTTTCATTGAAAATGCCAATTCATTGAAACCAAAACTGTTCACGGAAATGGTTGGTTTAGATGAAATTCCCATTTTTTGAAAAAAAGTTTAGAAATTTCAAAATGTTCTTTTTTGACATTTTCAAAATGAAAAAGTTTTGGTTTGGGGGTCAAAACAACTTTATGTTAATTTATAGTTAAAAGGGGGAGGGAATTATTAAAAGTTTGAATTAAACAAAACATTTAGATTGATCCAATCTGATATTTTCAGATTTTCAATTCAAGAAAAATTTCAAGATTTTATCTTTTCATCCTGATTTGGGATGGGAAAGAACTTGAAATATTGAAAATTCTCATCAGATGGGAAAGCCAATTTCCTGCTCAGCTCTAGTCAGCAGTTCTAGTTTGTTTTTTTTTCCCAGCTGTGCTACTGGCTAAACTTATAAAGAGCTTTGAGATCCTCAGATAGCTTTTACAGTACCAGAAGTCTAATACACTAATGCAAATCTATTCAGAATTTCACAATCCGAGTCTTTGTGGCACCTTAGAGACTAACAAGTTTATTTGGGCATAAGCTTTCGTGGGCTGTAACCCACTTCATCAGATGCATGGAGTGAAAAATACAGTAAGCAGGTGTAAATATACAGCACATGAAAAGATGTGAGTTGCCTTACCAAGTGGGGGGTCAGTGCTAATGAGGCCAATTCAATTAGGGTGGATGTGGCCTATTCCCAACAGTTGACAAGAAGGGGTGAATATCAACAGAGGGGAAAATTACTTTTTGTAATGCTAATGAGGCCAATTCAATCACATGGGCGTGTGCTGCCCATGCCCCATCAATATTTAGGAACGTGGGCCCGGCTCCACCAATGTTGGGGCTTACCGCACTGTGGGGGGGGGGGCCATGCTTCAGGGGGACGCAGGGTCCAGAGTGGCCTGGGAGGTTAGCGGGGGGCCTGGCACCGGCAGCAGCAAGCAACCCGGCCCCAGCCTGCCTCGCCGGTAGGGGGCGGAAGCCTGAAAGAGGCAGGGCGGGGGCTTGGGGGAAGGAATGGAATGGAATCGGATCGGGGGAGAGTCACTCACTGCTGCCAGTGCCACATCCAGTCCAACGGGCCCCAATCCTGAAGTCTTTACTCCCATTGAGCATTGTGGTCAAGCTCTGGCTGTGTATGAAGAAAGAGCTATGCATTACAGGCCTCCCTATCATACATTCAAATAACACTTCGCTACAATGTTTGTATTCAAACATGCATCATTGAGGATAAATTCCATTCCAAGTTTTTTTTTAAAAATCATAACTGGAGGAAACACATCTTTACCTGATGGAATCTCACAACTGCAGCTCAAGAGATAATTAACCAAAATCTTTTGGGAAAGAACAGGAAAGAATAAACAATAGAAAGCAAGCAATTAATCTGCCCTTCTAGTTCCATTTTACAAGACTCACCTACCATAGCACAAGCTTTTCTCCATGTTTTCATAGTTTCTACCCTATGCAACCCCAAGCCCACTCAAGTCCATACCACCTATTCTATAGCCCAGTCCTAAAAATTTTGATTTTCATACTGCGGCACTATAACATTCAGTATCTGTCATGCCATGAGATATAGAAGAACTATGCAATACTATGCACACTGGTCTAGACAGCCTTTGGACCTGTGCTCCCATACAGTAACCTCACTCTTCCTTATTATTAAGGCATATAGTCAAACCTACAATACAGATACCCTAGTAGGTTAAGATAGTCATTGTGTTATATTTTAATTAGCATCCCCCTCACAATCCTCTACTTTTCTGCTACAATCAGCCAGGGAATGAAGGCTTACTTTAAGGAAGAGAAAGGAAGTGATTATGGATCCAATATATTGTAGATAGATGTGATTTACTGCTGTATTGGAAAGAGGAATAATACAGTTAGACTTCAGTAACTCAGGTCTCTTTTGCAGCCATAAAATTCCAGCAGATACACACTTGGGGTGTTATAGGCTTGCAACAACTCTCCAAAAAGGGGTCTATTTTTGGAGTTTAATGTACCCCTTCTACAGAGACACACATCATATATAATTTGAAACCTTATTTTATGTACATTCAGATGATGTATGATATGGAACTGTTAAGAATTGCCGTAAACCGTAAGGCAAGGTGAAATAATGGTACTCAAAATGAAAAAGTATGATTGTTTGCACAATTTGACTAAGACTACAGTTTTTACTGTTTAAGTTAATGTCAACACCTTAACGTGGTGTTTATTGGTCAAAGCGACCAAACAATAAAGTATTAAAAGATTTTTATTGATTTTACATGGGCAAGTCTTTTTTTCTTTTTCAGAAATGATGAAGCTGTTTAGAATGTGACAAAACAGGGTGAATATCAACATTTTGCAATATACTGACAGGGAATGTTTTCACATCACATATTCTTAATTGTCAAACTAATTTGGAAGTGATTAGAATAGTTTTCTATATTTTCTACTGAAGTTTACTAACCAGATCAGTCTCACACTGAAGGTTCTGTACCAGTAGCAGTAGATTGCATGCCCACAGTTTGTGCTGAATAGTGGGTAGATATAAATGTATGTGAATTTCTAATATAATTCTTCTCCATTTGTAAGCTTTTGTACATACATTGTAGCATTAAGTCTGCCTGATAGAAGGTGTTAATTTGTAATTGCTTATGTATGCAGTACTAGCCTTTAAATTATTATAGAAACTAGTTTTTTAATTCAGTGACAATATTAGTGTTAGAGATAATACATAACTTCATCCATATTGAGTTTCAAACAAAGTGTTCACTAAACAAAAATGGCAATTTTGATACTAACATATAGCTCTAATTTATATCACATTTAGCACAAATCTATATCCTTATACAAAATGGCAAGCGGTGGTAGAGGGGGTGGAAATGCTAACAATATACGTTGGGAATTTTACTTCTACTGGGAAATTGAAGACAGAGGATACAAACCAATTAAACCTTACATCAAAGATAAAAAGACTCTCCACAAACTTTAAAAAATATGTTATTTGTCAAGGAAATCAGAAGAATCCAAAACTATCAAAGCCACCAGTGCTGGACAGAATTCTGTGATGCTGGCAGCAGAACCTAGGAGAGATTAATTGTATTGGCAGGTACTGGATGAGTTTTCTAGTTTTGATGATGTGCCACCAATACTCTATCCCAAAGTTATCTTCAGAACTACACAAGCAAGTCAAATTTACACATGTCAGAGTTGTACTGAACCCAGTACAACTGAAAGAAAACAGACTCTGAATCTAATCAGAGAACATCATGTTCACCTGCTTCTACGGCCACCAGAGCAAGCACGTCCTCCAGTGACTGGTTCTGTTGCATTGTCTGCTTGAGAAAAAACACACAAGGAGGACAAGAGGCTTTATAAAATAGAAACATTTGAGAGAGCAACCACCCAAAGGAGGCTGCACTTCAAACAGGTGATGACGACAGGTTGTGCAGAATATTTGTGGAAGACTTGATTGCTACGGATGCAGTTTCTCTCGCACTGTGCCTTTCTTTCTACTGGAGTAAAATGAATCAAAGCAAAACCATCTAGGTACACTGCAACAATGCAGTCACCTTAGGACTGCATTTGATCAGCTGATTGAAGAAACACACAATGATTTTATGTACAAGAGACCCTTCTCCTGTCCCAGATGCTACAAAGGTATAAAACCCACCTTCCTTCTGATGTAGACACTATAAGATATTCCTGTAGCAAATTACAGGCAAGATTTAAAAAATAATACTGTGGTTCTGCAATTTCATTCCATGCACAGCATGGACAAGCAAAGTCTACCATTGTTCTATGCAGCACAACAATATTAGCTAGTGCTATCCACGCTGCTAGTAATCTGAAGCAGGAATTGAAATCATCCAAATGTTTGGTGGATGATGTTCTTGAGATTGAGCCTGAAGGATAGCTTCCAAATGAACAAGTGGTTTTCTACAAGGCCACTTCAATCCTTCAGTCTGAAATAGCCAAAATGAAAGCCTCAGAATATTATCCCAAGCCAGGTGATTGTCCTTTGGTTGACAGATAGAGGCATATAATTCAGCCAGCAATGAGTAACATCCTTCAGAAGACATTACAAAAGGTGCCTATACAATTGCATAATATTTAACAGCTCCAAAAATATCTCACCCCTCCACATAAGCCTTGCTTGCACAGCTACAGCATGAATTTGAGTCTCACAATTTAATTGACATACTACATCTTCATGGATTCATCATCAATTATGACGAGCTGTGGTAGTTCATCACTAGTGCTGAAAAAACTGAAGAATGACTCCTGTGAGGTGCATTCATTCCAAATGGAATTGTACTACCTCATGCTGGTGGAAATCTCATCTATGAAGGAGAGGATAATATAGAAATCAACCTGAGACCACAGATGGAAACAATACCTTCCATTTGTTGGTCAGAGTAGTGTTTCAATATCAGCCTGCAGATAGTCCAGCAAAACAAGAACATAAGAACGGCCATACTGGGGCAGATCAATGGTCCATCAAGCCCAGTATCCTGTCTTCTGACAGGGGCCAATGCTAGGTGCTTCGGGGGAATGAACAGAACAGCAATCGTCAAGTGATTTATCCCCTGTTGTCTACTCCCAGCTTCCGGCAATCAGAGGCTAAGGACATCCAGAGAAAGGGATTGAATCCCTGACCCTCTTGGCTAATAGCTATTGATGGACCTATCCTCCATGAACTTATTAAATTCTTAGAAATATAACTGAAGGGTGGGAAAGAAAAGTCACTTATTCTCCCTGGGCAATCAGTGTCTCTCATACAGAGTACAGCATTTGAAAAACCTAGAGCATATCCAGAGCCGACTTGCCATGAAAAAGTACTTGAGAAAATGAAGTCTTGTCACCTACAAATTAATGCTGTCCAAGATCTCTCCTGGTGTCTTTTAAGACTTCTACCCTCATGATATCCTACCAATACCAAATGACAGTGATATTATTCACATTCAGATGAGTCCATTTTGGACTATTTTCAACCACAAACTTGCACTAAAGAAGAGCACCTACACAGCAGTTGCATATGTACCTATTGTGGATGCCAAGCCAGCTGATATGGCCTCAGTCTATACTACAGGGCTGAAATATGAGGAAATGTCAGCAGTTCTAGGACAGCAACGTACTGTTCACACCATGAATCAGCAGCCGTGTGCTGTTACTGAACAAGTGAAATGGACTCTCCTCACACGAACTTGGTACCAATGTGATTTGCCTAGGTGGTTTTTAATACCTTGTGCTGTGGTATTGCATGTATTGGGAAATTTTGGGGAGACACAATTATCACACCTTGTTGCAGGGCCGGCTCTAGGCACCAGCGAAGGAAGCAGGTGCCTGGGGCGGCCAATAGAAAGGGGCGGGACTCCGTCTGTTGTTGGGGCAGCACATCCGGGTCGTCATCAGTTCAGCAGCAACTCGATCGGCCCACTTCAGTCTTCGGCGGCGGGTCCTTCACTCTCTGTCTTCCTCCTCGGCGGCAGCTCAATCGGGTTTTTCTTTTCTTTTTTTTTCTTTTCTTTTTTTTTTTCCCGCCGCTTGGGCGGCAAAAAAGCTGGAGCCGGCCCTGCCTTGTTGATTCTGATGTGTATGCAACTCGTACTAGAGATCAAATGCTTGCTACTAAGCAATTCAACCATCCTCTGTGTGGCTTGACTAGCATTTGAGGCCCTGAATGCTCTGAAACTTTGTCCATTTGTTAAATGGTGTGAGCAGGAAGTTGGTACTCATGTAGTTCCACCATTTGTCTGGCAAATGTTGGCTGACAATCAAAAGGTGTTTGAGTTTGAAGACACCGAGTCCTTACAACATGTCATTAAAAAGCCTGATGACGCTGTAACTCAGCATATGCTAGGACTACTGGAGGAATTTCAGACATGAGGCTATGGCCAGTCTCCTGTATTAACATACTTGGATCATTTTCTCCAGGTTATGCAGTTACTACTTCTAAATGTCCATGCAGAACAAGAGGATGACTGGAAACTTCATCTACACCCACAGCATGCCATGCTTCTGTACTACCTTACTGCAAACAGGCCCAATTATGCCATGACTAGCAATCTATATTCCTGCTATGTTAAGTCTCCCTGAAAAAGTACACACTGCCTCTGAATCTGGGGAATTTGCTGTGCATCAGAATGTAGGTTCTTTCAATGGAATTTGCAGTGACATGGAAACAGAGAAAGACTCAAAGGGCAGAAGAGAGATTATAGGGCTGATAAGAAAGAAGCCAGCCCTTGCCAGATGGATCTTCACAAGCCTTGTCCTGAGTGAATATGCAAAAGCTATGACAGAATGAAGTGGTAGTGAAGACAAAGTCCGCAAACAAGTCCTTGCCTCTGTACTGAAGAGGGATGAAGAACATGTTACAGCTCTTACCATGTCATCAACAATATGACAAACTAATTTGACCATAAATCACATCCAGAGGAGCTGATCAACATATCTACTGGATAGTATGTAACATCAGATATACAAGAATCTCTACTGAAAATAGTAGTTATTGGTGAAGAACAAATGGAAAGATTTGGGAGAGATGCACTTGATTCTGAAGGGACATGTAGCTTCCTCGCCCAGTCAAGCAATCTGGCATCAAAACATTTGCTGACATGGCCAAGATGACCACATTTAAGTCTGGCAAGGAAGGGACAACCACAGCAGCTATCACTCCAGAAACTGTTTTCCACAGAACGCTGTCCTTAGCAAGATGTAGAGATGCTGTTTCAGTGGAAACTTTTCTTAGTCACATATCATGTCCATGTCCCTCTTTCCATGATGATGGACCAACAAAAGAACAGACAAAGCTGATTTAGGGCATCAGCTGGGAGCTCAAACTGAAAGAATCTATGAGCTAAGAACATGCAACAGAAAAACCACAGTGTACTTCAGAGATCTCATGACTGTCATACAAATGATGGCTGGAGACAAATTCCACACATTCTGTTAATTGGCTGCTGAGTAGTTGAGACATGGATTTGACAAAATTAATTCTGTAACTGAAGTCTTTGACAGATATGACAATATTAACTCTGTGAAAACTGCAGACCAACAGCACCAGACAGAATCTAAGGTTGGATGCAAGAAATACCAGGTGGACACCCTGTGCCTCCATTGTAAAAGTTTCTAAACATGGCATCCAACAAGCAGTCACTTGTAAAATTCCTCTGTGAATGTATGATTGAAAATGCACCTGAGAGTGTCGGAGCACAACCAACACAAACACTCCTCTTTGCTGGAGGCTTTTCCAGTGGTGAAGTAGCAAAGTCCATCACCAGTAGAGATGTTGAAAAAGCCCAAGGTTTGTACAGTACTCAAAAGGAAGCAGGCAACGGGATGTTTTTGCATGCTGTATATGCAAACATGGCTTTTGGGTCTCTTGGCATCAAAATGAACCATAGTAATTAGATTGCCTGATATGGATGTTATGGTCCTTGCTGTTCACTACTTTCCAAAATGAAACACACAGATAACATACAGATTGAATCAGGCACTGTTACCAGCACAACTAATAAATATCACTGCATACCTGTGTGTGCAATTTGTGATACACTCACTCCTGACTATGGCAACATACTTCCTGCTGTACACATTACAGGATGTGACTGTGTCATCCCTATTTGGTACTGGGGAGGGTGTGTGGGGGGGAAATCTGTGTTTAATGTTGTCAAAACAAATGGATCTTACCACTTCAGAGATCTTACCAAATTGGGAGAGAGTGACAGACAAGCCACAATTTCTGCAGCAAGCAAGTAGGTAATAGTGCTGTATGACCAGAGAGGGAAAAGAAGAGACCCATGGGGACCTGAATTGCTTGTGCCTCAATCTAGCCACCAAAAGGACAAGTCACTGGTCAAACTCCCACCTGGTAAGAACAGTTTTGAAGAGCACATCAAAAGTGCATCTTGGCAAACAAAGATGTGGATGTCTTCATACATAGATAAGCCAGATATTGGATCAACAATGCAACAAGGAGGGGAAAAAATGTGGATGATGAATAACTTGCTGTATTCTCCAAGGGTCCAGTGGCATCTGAGCTTCTACAAGACTTCATCTGTGCCTGTACCAATAGGACTCACTGCACAATCAACTGTGTCGCTAGCCAGAACAACCTTCTCCACAATGAACTGTGTACATACCAAGGCAACGAAGATTGTGGTGACCCACCCACACTTGGCAGAGGTCATAATGATGAACAAGATGATGGCAATGATGTTGACTAGAAATGTCACCAGCGCTATTACATTTCAATGATACCTGTAAAAATGTATTATTAGATTTTGTTTTACCCTTTAGATTGTTGTTGTGATGCCTTGAGGTCACAAAGAAAACCAATTTTATGTCTTGAAATAATACATAGTCATTAAACTTACAGAAATGTATGCAAATATTTCAGTGATCATTTTGTGTGTGGATGGTGTCACTGTTTATCCCTGTTTCTATGCTAATGGCACCAATTGACAGCTCCACATCATACCTCATCTTAAAATAGACATATTGAGCTTTTAAAAGATGTATGATGCACATGTGTGCAAAGAAGGTACGTTAAGTTGACCAAATCGGTGGCATCTGCTGCTCGCCTATTATCCTTTTATAATACCTAGGACATTTCAGTGGTTTCTCCTCTATAGGTCTCTTTCTCAATGTCTTGGTTATGATGGATGGTGACATCTGGATACTCCCTCTAGGCAAGATAGGTAAGGAGTTAACAGGTCGTTTCTTCCACTTCACTTTAGCTGTTGCAAAGTGATCCTGAGAACTCTGCTGATCTTTGTCACCTTCTGGATTTCTGTTTATACTTAAAAAGAACAGGAGTGCTTGTGGCACCTTAGAGACTAATAAATTTGTTACTCTCTAAGGTGCCACAAGCACTCCTGTTCTTTTTGCGGATACAGACTAACACGGCTGCTACTCTGAAACCTGTTTATACTTCTTTCCCATTCAAAGATCACAAAAGGAAGCATTTTAAGCTGTGGCAAATTTGCAACACAATGAAAGCTGTTGGATGGGTTTCGTAAGCTAATGGGAGAACCAGTCAAAGGTGTCATTATGGCACCACCTGAAGGACCAGGAAGCATAAAAGAGGACAATTTACTTTTGAGAATCATCTACGTCAGGACCAGCAATAACAAGGGGAAATCAAAGATTCTGTCATAGCACCATGAAATGAAGAATATGACATCATCCTGCATCTCAGTTGTTAAGTGGGCTTTATGTGATTTTAAATTAGTTACACTGTTAACAATTTGGGCTGATGTCTTTTGCAATAAGGATATCCATTCCTTTGTTTATATTGTTAATATTTGGACAGGTGCCTAGAACCTGAATATGTGCTTTCAATACATCTAAATAAACAAGAAAATATATCTCCCTGTCAGGGCCCTGGATTTATCAGCAAGAACAACATTATCATGGATACAGTTTATACCAGATAAACAAGGCGGGTGAGGTGATATCTTTTACTAAACCAACTGCTGTGGGTGAAAGAGGCAGGCTTTCGAGCAACCAGAAGAAGAGCTCTGTGTAGCTTGAAAGCTTGTCTCTTTCAACCAACAGAACTTGGTTCAATAAAAGATATAACCTCACCTATCTTGTTTCTCTTATAGTTGATACCAGACATTCCAGTGGAGATGTGAGATAGAAGAGGAGTCTACAACAATCCTGAAAGGTTGATTCTCTCAAACTGAAAGCTAATATATTGTGTCCTTTATCCTTATATTGCAAGAATTAGTGCTGATGGCGGAATCAAATATTCATCTCTGCACAAGTAATTTTTGGTATGGATTTTTAAGTAAATAACCATATTGTTCCTGTATCAGGGGGTAGCCGTGTTAGTCTGTATCTACAAAAACAACAAGGAGTCTGGTGGCACCTTAAAGACTAACAGATTTATTTGGGCATAAACTTTCGTGGGTAAAAACCTCACTTCTTCATACATCTGAAGAAGTGAGGTTTTTACCCACGAAAGCTTATGCCCAAATAAATCTGTTAGTCTTTAAGGTGCCACCAGACTCCTTGTTGATATTGTTCCTGGTTTAAGTTTGCCTTCTTTTGTTCTTAACAGAGAACTGTTTTCTGATTTAGCTTCCTATTAACACTAGATTAAGAATAACCAACCTGGACATACATTTTGCTATGAAAGCTAGAACTGGAATTGAAAAGAATGCTTCAGTTACTAGAATTGTTTGCAGACCCAATCACATAAGCAATATGAATTTTGATTCACCTAGAACCCTACTTTCTCTCTCAGTTAGTATAATATGACCTATATAAACAAACACCAAAAAAGAAATAACCCTGTTAAAACAATATGCATTCTGTGTAATGAGATTAGAACCTTTTCACTGCATCTGCAAATACTTACATTCCTCCCTACCGTACCCACTTTGTTTTGTTTTGCACGAATACAGTGTCAACTCTGTTTCAAATTGGCCTGACAGGGTACAGAAGTTCTTTAAGAACTTTGGCAGCTTCATGGAGATTATTCTCCTCCTCCACATTTTTAATTAGAGGAAGAAGGGAGGATTTATTCTCTTTAAGACCTCCTCACAGCCCAGATGGCTCAAAATTTTTGAGGGGGGGGGGGGAAAAAAGGTTACTTTCTTCCAGTGGTCCACTGGTATTGCTACTTCCAATATCTCCGGCTGCATTTTTAATCCCTCACAGCATTTTCTGGTACAGCTGCTGAGATTCATTGTTTTGCTTTTTTCAAAATGGCCCTGACCTCTTTATCCATTAAATAGAGTAATGTATAAGATGAAGTGACCTCTTTGATAAGCTACCAGTATTGCAAGAAGCTCTTGAACTTTATTAGCACTAGTGACAAAAAACACCCACACTACCACCAAAACAACCTCTGATCCTGAGAGACTTCAACAAGCCGTCAATATAAATGAGCCACAAAGTATTTGTTTTCTAAATCATGGGAAAGAATAATTTAAATATTAAATCTCACTCGGCAAACTAACAAATAAACATTAGGCAATAATCCTGAATAGACAGTGGGGGATGGTCTAAAAAAGCCTAATAGCTCTTTTACATTCCTAACCTCTAGGAAATGTATTGGTTATTGTTTATGACACAGTAAAGATACCATAAAGAATATAGTATCAGAAACTCAGATTTTATCTTTTATTACAAATAGCCCAAGAAGCAACTTTTTCTTTCACACAGAACATTCATTCACAAATACATGGGTATGAAAGAAATGATGCTAAAACTACAGTAGATTACCCCCTCGCTATTGATTCATTTAAGCAGTTCTTTATTTGCAGAACTAAAACTGGAAATTACAGAATGGCACTGTTTCCTGGGCAGAAGGAATGCTTGTTTAGTTAGTACTCTGGCAGAAAACATACCTGTTCTGCAGGAAGAGAATGCTCATTTTAGGAACTCTGTTGTCAACTGGAATTCACTTTAACAAGGAGGAATTTTCCCAAGACGAGGAGAAATTCTAAGATTCCAGGACTGTAGTAATATTTATATCTTTTTTTTTTTTTTGAAAGTAGAATTTATAAGCGAAAATACAGCAGAGCTGATTTTCAGGAGGCCAGAAGGTGGGTATTTGCCCACATGCAAATGTAAGCCTATTGGCTTTACACACAATCCCTTTATTTGTATGTGCACCTGTCTAACTGGACACCTATTTATGGGAGCAAAGTCCACCAGGTCTGCATTTACCCAAATTGTCAGTTCACTGGAAAACACTATATTTAGTTAGCTAGTCTCACACCTTGCTTCAAATAATTTTCAGCAACAGAAACATCAGTGGGTACAAAACCACGTGACAAACTGGCAAAACATTTCACATAACGTTTTTCATTCATTTGATCCACTTTAATATCTATACACGTATCATTTTCTGTGGACCATTATTCCTTGCCCAGATACAAATCAGGCCTAATATTCATTTCCCAAAATATCCAGAGGCACAAGCAAACACATTTTGCGGCCTATTCAGATCTATACATGAAGCAGAGTTTTAGTACAGGAATGAAAAGAAACATAACCCCCAGGAAAATTATTACTGTAAAGTTACCTTTTGTTCTCTTAATACAACTTTTTCAAGTGCTTAATATTGATGTGTATGCATTTTCCCAAAATTAATGTGATTTTCCACACACCCCTTGTGAATTCATGTGTCATTATGTTTAGATAAATGCATGTTATTATAACTTTGAATAAGATTAGTGTGAGTCCCCAATTTTCACTTCCACTTGCCTCTTCTGTTTTAAATAGATATTGCTTTTTAGCAGCTAATTGCATTAATAAAAATAGCCACCCAACTTTTTTTTGGGGTGGGGGGGGAGGGTTTAAAAAAAAAAGACTTAATACAGTGCACAAATGTGGATAAATCCAATCAGACTATTTCAACTATTTAAATAAGAAAATGTGCCTTGTGAACATATGCTACACAAATAGTAAATGAGTGACACAAAGACTAGCTTGGTTGGATGAAGCCCACCTAATGCAGACACTAAATAGAGGTTCAGCTTGACCAGTAGGAGAGGCAGAGGGATTATTTTGACCAGCTAATGTCCTTACAGCAATGTTTATTGTATGCTGCTTTCATTAATCTATTTGGGTACCTTTTGCTTTTCTGCAGCCATGCTACAAAAGGTGGATTACTTAAGAAACAATTAGGTCCGTATACAAAACAATTTACAGGCAGTCTTACTCCTTCAGCTTTCTAAGTGAAGTGCCTTTCAAGGCTGATTTATAACACTGTCGTCTTCAGAAGGCAAAATAATTAATAGGAGCATGGACTTCTAATTTCAGTGACTTCCAGAGAAAGTGGATTTTATTTGATTTATGATGGCCGGTGACTTTGCATTTTATCAGTTCATTCACTCATTATTTATGCTGATGACCAATTTCAATGGGTCGCTATCATCTAACTTGCTACTAATCAAAGAGAATTAGGGTTCACTGCATTATTTAGAAGCTATTAATTTATCTTCAGAACAAGTAGCAAGAATAGTTTGGGGCCTTCTATGCTAAAAAAGAAGCACAGCTGGTTAAGTCACAGTATTTGCTTGGTATTACAAATAAATGCCATAGTGGCTACTCATAAGAACAACTACTTTTTACACAACTTCTAAATCAAAGCAGAGTAAGGGTAGAAAATAAATATAAAACACAAACAATGAAATGAAACATTTTCCATCTGACCTCCTATGTCAAAATATTTAAAATGCGTTTTCCATTCCCTCAGTGGGCAATTCAAAGAAGCTTTACTTTACAAATTCAGTCTCTCTCTCTCTCTCCCCCCTAACTAAATGGAAATCTTTGCACCACAACAATTCTAGTTGGCGTACCTCTCATTTAAAAACCATTTGAATGTATTCCAGACACAGGAAAATAGATCAAATTCAAATTTAAACACACACAAAATGGAGTTATATCAGCAAGTAATAATACCAAATCATATTCAATCATTTTGAACAAAAGAAACCTCCCATAAGCACAAAGAAAAATAGACTCTTATTTTACTCATTCAGTGGCGTATAAGGGCCCTATTTTAATTTGTTTTGCTCTTTCATATGCATTTATCCCCTGATTTCCTGCGGGCTTTCCCCACACAGTTCATCAGGCGGGTTCTGCAGAGAACAGCGTTCTGATCTTTCGGTGTGGTAAATGTGCATGGCCTTTTCAGTGTTTAGATAAAGGGCACAACCAATATTATGAGCCCCATCAGGTCCAGTAGCAGATCCAAAGCATCTCATAATGGAAAGTCAGATTGAATAGCAGTGACTGTCCTTGAAGATATGGTAATTGCACATTGTAACACTGTCAATCCAGGTGTCTAATATCTCACTGCTATTTATTCTACACTCTAGGAGTATGTATAGGAAAATCAAAGGTAAAAGGTGTAGAGGAAGAAAAATTCTGTGCAGCCCACTGCTTAGACACATGGAGCTGCTCCTAAAAGTAGTACAATTAATTCCATTCTGAATGAGTCTATAGGACAGATGTGGCAAATGGAATAAAGGCTCCTGAAATATATTCCCAGGCCCAGCACTCACTGTTAATTCTCATCAAGTTATCGCTCTATGCCTCAGTTTACTAACTGTAACGGGGCCTTTGCACCAGAACCAGATTCTGAATTGCTAGGCACACTATTCACAGGAGGCTCCGCTTTCAACACTAAACCTCTATGGGCTCCATTGGTTCTTCACTCCCTTCTGCTGGGCCTATCCCTTCCTCCTCTCCAGCTTCCCTGTAGAAGGAATGGGCAGCTCCAGAGGTTTTTCAAATCCTCTTCCCTTCTCAAGCCTGGTGTTGCAAGGAGGGAGGAGCAGGGAGCAGAGAAAAGCCAAACTGAGCCACCCTGAACATCTGGACTCTTTCCCTTCCTCCCTCCACCAGCTCCTGAGAGCATGGCAGAGAAGTGGGGTAAGCAGCCAGTCAGAAAGAGTTTTCCCCTTAAAAATCACATGAAGGTGCTTCTGAAAGTAGCACACACAGCAAGAGTCTCTGGCTGTATTCCCTCCATGCAGCTTTAAAACCAGCAAACTCCGTATCACAATATGCAAACCAAGAGGTACCTCTTAACTCCCAGTTTCTGGCCCATGAAATAACTCAGACCTTTCATAAGATGCTGAGCCTAATTAGACTCTGCTAATTAGCACCAGCTGCAGCTACTTCATTGAGCTAACTCCCTTACTGGGAGTGTAACCCCTTTCCTTCACAAAAAAACACCACCTTCAACCCAGGTCAGCATATGGCTCATCAGGGCTTCCTCTGAGGGACTGTGAGGCAAGGTGTGGAATCTCCTCTAGGGGCATCAAAGAACCTATTCACATAGCTGTATTACTACTTCCCTACCTCACAAGGTTCTTGATAGGCTTAATTACTGTTTGAAATGCACTTTGAGATCTTCAGGGCACATGCATTCGATTAGTAGAAAAGCTCTTGTATTACTAATGTGCAGCTTCCATACATCTGTCCATTGCAGGACATCCAATGGACTTTTACAAGAGTCACACACATATATACGTGCATGGGAATTATTTTAAAGAATTATACATTAGTGGAAATAGTTATAATTATCAACCAACACTGATTTAAAAAACAATGGATCTTTTTATTTTAAAAATATATTTCCATTCATATACACTGCATTCATCACCAGAAACTTATAATATATATATGATAGGTGTTGGGCCTACAGTTTTAATGTGTGTTTTATGTATTTTAAATTATATTATATGTGGGTGTGCATGCGCATGTGATTGTTTAATATTATATTTACACATTATATTTTCTATAAAAATTGTGTGTGTGTGTGTGTGTGTGTGTGTGTGTGTGTGTGTGTGTGTGT
>NW_020664498.1:4744840-4792819 GCF_002925995.2 Terrapene triunguis
TGTGTGTGTGTGTGTGTGTGTGTGTGTGTGTGTGTGTGTGTGTGTGTGTGTGAGTGTGAGTGTGTGAGAGAGAGAGAGAGAGAGAGAGAGAGAGAGATAAAACACAGATTAGAACTGCAAACCCAATACAGTTCATCCCCATCATAAGGCAATCAACTGGACATGAAAATTAAAAAAGAAGAGTATAAACTGTGTAACATTATAATGTGTTACTAAAATACTTTATATATATATATAATGAAATAATACCTTGTGATTTTAACATTAATATCTTGAGAAAGAGAGACATTTTATTGAGCAAAACTGGTACTTCTGTTGCCAAAAAATAATTACACATTTACTGAAATGATTAAGTAGCCATTCAAATGAATGTTCACAAGAGTTTTGTTCACATAAACACAACATGCCCATCATACTAATGATCTGAAATAAAACGTGTCTTGGCACTAGTTTTCTGCACCACAACACAATTTACATTTCATCATGAGTAAAACAAAGCTTAAACACTGCAAACCAGTTCATCTTTAAATTGCTATCAATGATTCCTATTAATGCTCAGTAAAGAGATTTTATTTCTATATCTGAGATGTCTTTTGTAAAACTAGATATAAAAATTCAGTCACTCTTTACTTTCCTACTCAGGTACACAATTTCTATAGACTAGCCCACTGAGAACCACTCAGCTGTCTGTATTTAAACCAATGAGTAAATAATTCACTTCCCCCCAACTAGTGAAATTTGCTGCTATTAATAGTATAGAGGGTCAAATGTTAAAAAAGTATATCCTAGCATAATCTTGTACACACAATTATTTGTGGACACTATTTCCCCCACTAGACACATATTTTGAATTGCACAAGCAAACTGTGGAACGTGAACACACATCAAGCATAGCATAGGATGACAATATATTTGTCCACGTAAATTGTATGCCATTTGAAAGTTCTCAAAAATAATTATTTTTGAGATCAACTACACATAGATTTTAGTGTTCGTGGAACTGCATGCAAAACTCGGGCTATGTATACAAGGATAAAAAAAATAGCTGAGTTGGGCTCCAGGGACTGAAAAATCACTGTGTAGACGTTCGGGATTGGGCTGAAGCCCGAGCTCTGGGACCCAATGTCTACCCTGCGATTTTTAGCCCTGCACCCCAACCCCTACCAGTCCAAGTCAGCTGCGGCTGTGCCATGGGTCTTTTATCCCTGTGCAGACGTACCCTCAAAGGCCATGTTCTGAAAATCTGACTGCAGCAGGTACTAAGCAGATGTTCAGGGTGGGTGAATAATTAGCAATGTCAGTGGATACTAAATCCTCCATGGAACTGTTGAGGACCTTACCAGCATTCCTTTGGGTTATATCCTAATTATATGTCAAAAATAAAATAAAATCATTCAATAAATATGGAGCAAATGAAGCCACCTGAATCCTGCAGTCCGAAAACTAACATGACAGACAACTGGTGGTTGCAGCACTTTCAAATATTCCTGGAAATAAGTGAAACAGCAGAGGAACCAGAGAGGAAAAAATTCTTGACACAGAGGCCAATTCACAAGCCAGGAGTTGGTCTGGTGACTCTGAGGGCAGGTATATCAGCTTCAAAGGAAAAACAGTAGCTCAGTTTGCTCAGCCTCACTTCATGGCTTGGAACTTTTGCCTGTCAGACAGTGGTGACAGACTCCACAAGCCTTAGCCTGCTCCAAAACCTTAGCCTGCTCCAGCTTTGCTCTTGCTCCCTGCTCCAGCCCTGTTCCTAGTCCTGTGTTGGCCTGGTTCCAACCCCACGCTGAACTCCTGATTCTGACTCTGACTCCTGGCTCCAACCACTAGGCTTGTATGACACCGCTCTGACCACTAGTCCTGACCATCCCCATCACGGTTTCTGACCGAAATGTACGATACATTCCAATAGCAGCATGAAGGGCACTACAAACTTCTAGATAAAGTAATGCAAAAATTTCAAGAACACAATCATCCCCCGTAAGAATTGCACTTGAAAAAGGCATTTTTTCTGTACAGGAAGCACGATGCCAAAGGAGACCTTTGAGCATTATGTTACAGTCCTATGCAATAAAGCTACGTTGTGTAAATCTGAAAAAACAACAACTGGACTATCAAGGAACTGAATTCTTTAATACATAGCAAATAATGGGGTAAAAGCAAAGTTTTCAGAAATGGACTTGATAGTGCAAAGAAAAGAATATTTGCAGAGCTGGGGGCAGGGGGAAACTGTGTGTCTTAAAAGAAAATGTTCATAAGTAGTGAAGCAACTGAAGTGTATATAATAAAACACACATATAGACATGCCCAAAGGTTACCCCAATGAAGTTCAATGACTGGAGCAGAACCCATGAGCCTTCACATAGCCCCCCCTCCCCATGGGGAAGAGACGGCTGTACAGCACTGGATCCACCCAGCCCACGCTTCCTATGCTCTGCAGCACCATTTTTTGTTGATATACTGGATCCTCTACAGCCGTAGTGGCAGGAGCTGGATTTGCCTCAGCATAAACAATCATTTAGCAACATGTTTTCCAGACATTCCAAAAAGGGGTCTCCTTCAAGGTTGAGACCCATCTCAAACCTATGCTCATTAATGTACTCTTCAATTTGTACATAGGTCACACATCTGTACACAAAATATCACCGACTCACAATTTAAGCCCATCACACAAAGAACTTAAAAAAATGTAAGTTTCAAAAGGAAAATTTTAACTCCACTGACAACTTTTTACCTTTAAACCCCTATATTTTCATATTTAGATATTTGTTTTTCTGCAAAAAATATTATAGTAGCTCTCCATCTATCAAAGCTATAATTATACTTTCAGAGTTACCATTCCTCTAATATTGTTCTAAGAACCTCTATCTTGTGCTCACAACAAATGCGTGAACAGATTTTTTAGAATCTGATGTGACCTCTGTAAACAAGCATCTGTAAAAGTTCCATTGTTCATAAAATCATAAAAGCCTGCATATGTACATCCCCAAGTCCCACTTCCATTCAATATATATGAAAATGCAATTTACTGTATGTCAAATGAAAAATGCAGTTTTCAAATGCATGACAACAGGTGCTAGTTAAATGATCAGACACTATTTGTTACCTAGTCTCTTACTCTCATTTGCAGCATGATAAATTGCATTTTAGGAAAGCACTGCGATCTAAGGGGTCTTGACATGTTTTTATTGATTTGCATAGGTTATATGCATGTATTCCTGTTTGTAGGCAAATAGTGCCACAAGTAAATTCAAGTCACTGTGCCTCTGTTTCAAGAAAATTGCAGTCATCACAGGGGAGCCAAGATGGAGTGAGGTTGGGTAAAAGAGACACATGCAGCCCGTTGGAATCTTAGAACCTCTATTAAGATTTATAGGCGGCAGGATTCTTTTGGGCTTCAACATTATTCTTAGTAAACCCTTTCTGTCTTCAGTTGTTTATAAAAACTGGCAGCTTTAGCAAAGACAGAAGCTTATGTTGTAGGTAGCACAATTTAACATAATAGTGCTAGCCTGTCCTCTAAAGATCCTCACGCTGATTTTGAACACACACACACACCCACACACCCTTAGAGTCCCTCTTTCACAAGATGGACAGATTTCTTAGCACATACATATCACTAACTGGCCTCCACTTAGTTACAAAATTAAACTAATTAAACAGTGCTCACTACAGCTTTCTGAAATCCATCAATATCATCATCTTCATTTTACAGAGGGATAAATGGAGGCAGAGAGGTTAAATATCTTCCTCAAAGGCACAGAGGGTATCAGTATCAGAACTCAGGAGTTCCTGACTCCTAATCCTATATTCAGATTGCTAGACTACACCTCTCCATGTCTGTGCAACTTGAATATAGCTTACTGACTTTAGAATTAATTTATGCCCAATATTTCAGGTGTTCTTTCTTATGTGTTATTTTAATACCTAGTTGTATCAAACTCCAACTAATACAGTGTGGTAGTTTGAGCATTCTGTTTATCTGATGGGATTTAAAGTATTATATTTCTCCTCCTTCTGACATCACAAAATGGTAGAGCAACCAAGGCTAGTCTAATAATGATCTTATACACCTCTACCCCGATATAACACGATCCAATATAACACGAATTCAGATATAATGCGGTAAAGCAGTGCTCGGGGGGGAGGGGGCCGGGGCTGCACACTCCAGTGGATCAAAGCAAGTTCAATATAACACGATTTCACCTATAACGCGGTAAGATATTTTGCTCCCGAGGACAGCGTTATATCGAGGTAGAGGTGTACTTGAACAAAGAAAATGTAAATTAAATATTAGGGGGAAGTATATAACTATAAACAGCATTAGGCAACACAAATTGTGGTATCACCAAATATATTCTAGGTTGGAGTAGACAGGCATCTCTCATTTGGGTTTGTTTCTGAATAACGAAATCAAACCTGCCATTGTACCAGAGAGATGGATTAAATTAACAACAAGAGATCCTAGTTACAGGTAAAATTATTTTATGAGGGTCTCAGCAAAGAAGCTAAAATCATTACCAATAGTGTGCCCCACAAAGAAAAATTTCTCAGTTTGTTGAGATTCAAATTTATATTTCTCCACTAAGATTAACCTAAGGACTGTTTGTTTACATAGGCAATAAATTCACTGGATCAGCACATTAACATGCATGCTAAAATCTTTATTAATTGCTACCCACAGGACATATTTTTCATTATGTTAAAAAAGTACATTATCTAGCAGATAATGAGGTAAAAATTTTATAGTAAAAATTACATCTGATTTAGAGTTAAAATGACAACTGGTCCTTGATTCTAAAATATGTTTTTGGTTAAGATTAGTTCCATTTGGAAAAAAATCCCCCAAAATCAAACACTTTAGAATTAGTTAGTAACTGTATGACAGTACAATAAAATAAAAAATGATGGTTGGAAATATAATTCTTAATGTTAACAACTATACATTAGATATTATAGTTGCTTATCTCATACATTTCATATTGGGGGTAAGTGTATAATGGTTTGAGCTGGGTATCAGAAAACATGGGTTTGTATTCTCAGTTCTGCCACTAACTGACATCTAATTTCTTTGTGTCTGCTTTGCCATCTGTAAAATGGGAATCCTACTACTTACACACGTTGGTAAAACAATTTGTGGTCACTGATTGGAAGGTACTATGGAATTGAAAACTGTCAACAGCATTCTCCATATAGTTACCATATATATAAATTTATACTTTGTTTATTTTAATCACATGAAAGATTGAGGGTTGGTCTACACTGGGGGGGGGAATCGATCTAAGATACGCAACTTCAGCTACACGAATAGCGTAGCTGAAGTCGAAATATCTTAGATCGAATTACCTGGGGTCCACACGGCGTGGGATTGACGGCCGCGGCTCCCCTGTTGACTGCGCTGCCGCCGCTCGCTCTGGTGGAGTTACGGAGTCAACGGTGAGTGCGATCGGGGATCGATATATCGCGTCTTAACGAGACACGATATATCGATCCCAGATAAATCGATTGCTACCCGCCGATACGTCGGGTAGTGAAGACGTACCCTTAAACACAACTGTTGCCTCATCTACAAAGTGTGCACATATTGGCTTGTTAGGGTAGGATTTGTATATTATTTATTTGTATTACAGTGGTGCCTAGAGGCCCCAGTGAAGACTGTGGTTTCATTGTGCTAGGCACCATAAAATATATAGCAATAAGTGACAGTCTCTGCCCCAAAAAGCTCATCATCTAAATAGAAAATACAATCACTATTATATAGTTGCTCAGGAGTACTGGGCTGAGGTATTCATTTTTGGAAGGGGGGGGAGACTCACAAAGAACTGCACAGTTCTTATGAAAAGGTAAGAAAGAATAAGTCAAATTTTGGGTCTACCAACACTTATTCATCTACAGGAAATATACATTGAAACTGTCACTGAAAAAGTCAAATGAGAACAAAAGGCCTTACAGAGATATGAGCCAAGCAATTTATAAGCAATCTGGATCATCATTCAATCATCCATGAATCCAGTTTTTAACCAATTTGCAAACCCCCGCCCCCCACCACCACCACGTCCCAACATCACAGTCTGTGAAACCCACTAAAAGCACTGAGTTTAACATTCACAATTGTTACAATTCTGTTTTCTTCACCCATGTAATTTAAAAGAGGTCTGACAAATGCCTTTTAAAAAAAAAATAGTTTTCTCCTAACTGAATTCTTGGAAGAACAACTTTCAACTTTGGCACTTAAAAAAAAAAAAAACAGCCCCCCCCCAAAAACTGGTGTTCATAACAGGAACTCTCACGTTTACAGCTACAATTACTTTACTGGCTGTAGGTACTGCCACTACCAAAGCCATTCTAAAAGTGTAACTCCCTAGCCCAACAGCTACATACAGGTTGAGTTAAAAGCTGCTGTCCTCAGTTTTACTAAGGATCAAACTCCTCTAAAGCAAATTCTTCAAGCATTGGTCATCCCAAATCCCCAGTAATTTACCCATGCAATATAGACCCATTTTGCCAGCAAGGACACTCATGCCCCAGATCTACACAATAAATCCCTCTACTGCTTTCTCTGGAAGGAATAGGGCACGGTTAGTGGGGGTATAATCCTCCAATTTGGAAGCTAACATATAGTAACATGTGCCAGCAAAAGTAGCCACTAGCACACCGACCCCTTCTACAGTGAAATATCTTTTTAAAAGACCAGTCAAGTGTGTGGAGGGAGAGGGGCGGGAGGTGGGGGTGGGACGGATAATGTACACGACTAACCTAATCTGTCAGAGGGAAATTCTTTGGCAGCTGCAAAGAAAAATAATGAGATTAAAAAGGACAATAAATTATTATAAGAAGAGTGAAGAAAACTACCTGTGTCTTTTTCATGATGAATCTTTAACTAGGCTCATAAGGGTCAAGTTAAGCTTTCAAAAATTAAGCAGTGAGAACTCTCATTCCATGCAAATTGTGGAGGAGATAGAGTTTGAAAGTGAAAAGTATGCGATAAATTAAATTAATTAATTAAAATGGTTTCAAGAGCCCCCTACTGTTTCAGTCAAAAGTTTGTAGAATGAATCAGGACCCTTGGGATTGCTCACTGAAGACCCAGCCTGTGGTGCAAAATCACCTATCTGTACTAACTTCAGAAAAGATGTACAAGATTGTTCAGTTTTTCCCTAATGAGAGGAATTTAACATGGTTGGCATAACATTCCATAATAATATTTTGTTGTAACATTTTATGTAACACTTCAAAGCCATCGGGAAATTTTACAAAGAAAACGATAATTAATATTACAAAACATGAAGATGAACAAATTAGATTAAGTGGCACTATAAAGTTATTGTTTTTCTCCACCTCTATCCCTCTTTTTTCACTCTCTGGAGAAATAATTAGCATTCTTAGACTTATTTCTAATGTACGCCTGCAAAATACATTAAAAGGGGTTAGGTTTCACACTGGAAAAGCCTTGATAAAAAGAAGCCATTATATAAATAAAAATGTACTTTGACAGTGTATTTCTGGGTTGTAGCCCACAAAAGCTTATGCTCTAATAAATTTGTTAGTCTCTAAGGTGCCACAAGTACTCCTGTTCTTTTTGCGGATACAGACTAACACGGCTGCTACTCTGAAACCTGTATTTCCTGAGATATCAGTGATATTTCAAGATCTTATCTTTCTAATTTTTCTCCCCGTTTTTCCTACCCATTCTCTCTGTTCTATCTTCTCATGTCTCTTACTCAGGTCCCCACCCCACAAACCATTACACATGTGCTTAACTTACATATGTGAATATTGTCATTGAACTCACTACGTAAAGTTGTGGATGTATGGAAACTCTTGCGGGACCAGGGCCATAAAGATCATAAACTTTGAGGCAGGGAGGATGTCTAGCTTGTGAATGTGGATGGGATCTTGTGCAGTCTTGGGCATCCTGCAATCTCATCTGCTAACACAGATCCCTGTGTAGGGCTGCACTGATATCAACAGGTTCTGTACAGGAACAGGGGTCCATACAAGCAGATTCAATTGCTGGGGTAGGGTCTTCAGGGGAAGATTTTTCAACAACACTAATGATGGCACTTTAGCACCAAACTGCCATTTGTGCCTTTCAAAATTTCCCATTCAAGAATAACTAAAAAAAATAGATACTCTGTTGCTCAGCCAGAACCTTTGTCTGCTGTTCCGATATGTTGACAGAACATTCTATCATGGGTAGGATTTTGATTACGTCAAATTCAGACTCATGTTAATCATTCACACTAGAGAGACTGGAGGAAACTCAGTTAATACACAATATAGCTTTAGTAAACTAACTCAGTAATAATAGTTACAGGGGAAAAAATTACAAGGCAAATAGATTTAAATATGGTATATATCTAAGTTCCCTTACCACCACCCACTGTATATGGGTAAATATTTAGACTACTTTTTAGGAGCACCTTTGAAATTACTGCAACTTAGGGTTTTAGGCAATTACAACAAGCACTATTTAAGATTCAAAATAACTTTTAAATTGTGTTAAAAAGATAAGACGCACCATCACAATCCTTTTCTTTATCAGGAATTAGAACATGACCTGGAGGCATTACCTGCAACTGGAAACCCAAATGATTTTTAAGACCAAAGTTTGGAGATATTCTTGAAAAGAAGATGGTAATGCATAAAGGAATTCTCTCTCATGAACTGACAAGCAACAAATCAACATTAGCACAGGAATATCACTTAGGGGAATTTCACAGATTAAATAGATTATTTCAATGTGTTTTTTAAAAACATTCAGGCCTTTACATTGGTGATCTTGACAAACCAGTTAAAGCTATTTCTGTAATTTAAAGAAGGAAAAAATGCAGCAGCCATGTCAAATCAGTATGTACATCTTATGAAGCTGACATGCTATCACCATGTAGAAGTACTAGATCTATCTGCATTTTTAACATCCTTCTAAACCTTGCTTCCTTTAGAAAATAGTGTGTTCAGCAGTATCACAGCACTTTGTTTGTGCTTATTAAATAAAAAGAAAGGATCACCTTCAACTATATTAATGATAGACTGGTGGATGAAGGATGCCTGTGAAAATTCACAACATCTGTTTGCTCCACTCTCTTCTCAGCATGCTGCACCTATTTCTCATGCTTAATGATGCTCATCCACTCTGCAAGTTTTACGAACAAATGTGTGTTTAGCCACATTCATCATTCTGAATGAGTGTTCTTGATGAAGCATCCACTGGCCTGTTTCGCTCTTTCTGCTACACTTTAACAAATGACAACTGCTCTACGTATTTTTCATTTGTTAAAAACAAAAAGCTAAGTGAAGGATAGGCCCAGCAAATTTTTCGTGCTCCTTTGTAAACTTTAGTAGAAAATGGAAAGCGACATGCATTTAAATGGTATACACATCCACAGGCACAAATCTAAACGATGCATATAGATGGATAGTATTTTCAGAATATCAGAACTCAGTGTCTCGACATGGTATTGGGAGAAATTTGCTATACATACGAACAACTAGAGTTCAGCTCTCTCTTCAAGGTGATCAAGTATCACGACAGATATCTCACTGTGATTAGTTATTGACTGATCCGGTGAGCCTTCGCAGGAGTCACTCAGCACCTTTATGGACTGGGCCCTTCACAACAAGGAAATTAGTTTGCATTACATTGCACATGACAACACATTTCTCTCTGTAGCTGCAATGTTCATATTATACTAGTACTGGACTTAGTTTAATATGCAATGCAAATGGCATTAAAATTGAAATAGTCCCATTACCTATTTAATAATGTACGATTATTATGCTCCCATTTCATCATGTTATCATTTCAGTTTGTTTTTTTCTGATTATTTATTTAACTTTTTTGGACTAATAAATGGGATGTAAAGAGTGCTCTCATTTATCAAGCTAAGTTCTGCATAACAATAGATATGATTTATTTTTGATTTTTTTAAATTATTGAAGTTATCAAGATAATTCAAATAACATGTTAGAGATCAAAGGGGATCAACTAGAACAAACAACAGTCATATAAGAATCTAAAGAAACCAGGATAAATTTTACATCCCTTTGCAAATACAATTACAGACATTGGGCAGCCCTGCTTACTGTTATTAATAGAAAACAAAAACACAATGTACACTCAGGAGGGTAAAGAACAATCGCTCAACCACTACTTTAGTAAGAAAATAACTGGACTGAAATATTTATTGGATTATTGAACTTTAATGGGAAAGGTTGTCTATGTTTATCTGAAGATTTTCTTTCTTCTACTAGGAAGGCTCTACAGATCCCACCAACTCTGGACAAGGGTTTTATTTTAAGGGCAAAATAAAGTGGAGAAATCCATATGCTCTGCAGTAGCCAAGTTACTAGTCATGGCTTAAGGCCCTGATTCCATAAATACTTCAGCACATGAGTAACTTTAGTCACCTGAGCATTTCTATTGAAATCAAGAGGAATACTCACAAGACAATTATTCATACGTTTAAGTGTGGGCAGGACTGAGTCCTCAGTCCCCTGCAGTGAGCATTCACTCTTATAGCCATATATACAACCCAATGTGTCCACTGATGTGAGAGAGAACTCCCAGAGAATGTGTGGGAGTTGATTAAGGAGGGATTTGAAAGGAAGTAACTTAGAGGTATGATGGACCAAGTTTGGGAGCAGTGAAGGAGGCCACATGGAAGTAAGAACTTGTAGCACAGAAAAAAACACAAATGAGAGCAGAAAGGCAGACAAGAGCTAAATAATTCGTGGCCTTGAAATTGATCATGAGAAGTTTCACTGAGGCAGAAGGAGAATTCTGATAAGAGAACAGCAATTTACACATGCTATTAACATATAAATAGTCCCATATCTGGGTATTTCCATTGTGTTCAGTGGGTTTTGTATCAGGCCCTTATTGAGCGTACTAGCAGAATCAAATGATGCTTATTTGTTTAGCTTGCAATGTTTGGTAAATGAGCTGAGCTCCAGATCACCACTATACAGACTCCCAAATAGAGGAAAAAATGCCTCTTCTACTACTGATGTAACCCATCACCTTTGTAGAAGATCTTCTTGTAAACGGCTATAGGGTCTTAGCTATAGGTTTTATGCCTCTGCACCTTATAAGAGATAAATGAGTATTTCAGAGTCCCAGATTTGCTGCTTCCAGAATAAAGTTATGTTCTCAAACACCCAATAAAACATTACTGCCATTCTAATTAATTATAGGGTGACACAATGCAGAGTGTGTTATTTCTTGGTCTGATTGCACGCTGGCCTCAAGAAAAGCTTTTACGGATCCTTGAGATCCCATAATGAGAACATGAAGAAACACTGTCAGGGTCCAAAATCCACATATTTGTTTTATATACAATTAATGTATTCATGAACTCTATGAAGTAGAAAGACAGTCAAATAGCAGTGAATATCAGTGCATTAGGGGAAGTGTCCAATTCTGTGAAAACAGTGGAGACTTTAAAAGGGATCTTACAAAGTCTGAGTACTTTGCCACAGTTTTTCCTTTGATAAATGTTCTTTTGCAGAAGCTTCAGCTGCATGTACCTTAAACTGTAGAGGTGTCGTTCATGCCCTATGTTAAAGCCTCCCTAAACAAAGATTTGATCACTAGACTGTCTACTGTGAAACACTCATGGATCAAAAGGGGAAAAGGGGGGGGGAGGGGAAATGGCCCAGGTCTAGCAACATTTCAGATTAGTTAAATTTGCTGCTGTAAATAATACATTTTTGCCCAAATCAGTCTCAATTTCCAGGATACGAAAAAACCCCTCTAGTAACAAAAAACACATCCCTTCTTGGAGCTAGGGGAAATGGTGGCTCAGTAATTGGCTGCAACATAACCAGAAATCAGATTAGGAAGAAGTCAAAACAGTCCCAGAATCAGATCCATGTCGTGATTTTGAGACCTTAAGACTGCTAACAAAATCATGTCTTGTAAATCCCCCAAAGCCTTAACCCAAAAACCTGAAGTACAGAACATCTGAGCACAGATAATTACCCACGTTCTTTCTTTGAAAGAGATACAATCATTTTGGAAAACCTTTCCTTTAGATAAATTAATATGCGCAATGTTAATCAGGTCTCAGAGCATCACCCCTCTAACAGAAACATTCTTCAACCTCATTTAAAATAAGTATACCCATAAGCTCAGAAAACCAGCTGATGCCCAACTGAATGACATGACATGTGACAATCATCAAGGCTTTGGGTGTTTGTTTGGGGGCAGGGAGGAAAGAGGAGGAAATCTGAAACCAGTAAATGGATAATGTGGCCTTACCAAGTTTATGAATCTTTCAAAAATCCAAATATTTTGCAGATTACAAAGGGACTGACCCAAAGCCCACTATATTCAAAGGAAAGACTCCCACTGCCTTCAGTGGGCTTTGAATCAGGCCAAAACTCAGGAGCTATATTCTAAGAATCATGGCAAAATAAAGTTTAACTGCCTACTACTCTTATGGGTATTCTTCTCATGAGACTTCACATCAGCAAGGCCAATGACGAACATTTAGTTGTGAGAGAGGCAAAATTCATCAAAAGACAATTACTGCCAATATACTCTTTAAGAAAAGTTCTACTTAAAAAAATGTTAGAACAGCAGGATACCAAAGATTAACATCTTTCAGACCTCAAATGAAGCCACAGCATGATAAACAAATTCAATAGAGTTACCAATTGGCAAACTGTTTCCAACAAATGCTGTTTCTTGGATAAGATGGATAACTCACATTTTGTAACATATGCATTAAATTACAGAAAACAGATGTAAATGTGCTCAAACTCAAGATTTCTTTGGCACAAATCAACATACAAGAGTGGACCATTTTCACTCCACATATCAATACAGTGTGAAATGGAACTCCCTAATTTTAGGAAGGAACTTCTGCCAACTAAAAGTATTCTAAGAACTTCCTCTGGTATCTTGACAAAGATAAAAAAGAACCAGATAGTAAGAGTAAGTAAATGGAAATACATAAAAATCAAACTACTAAGATTTAATAGAAATTACATCAAATATCTATTCAGGCTTCTTTGAGGCCTGAATAAGTACTAAGGAAATCAGTTATTATACTGAACAGAAAACTGCCCATGACAAATTTATAAGCTGCAAACAAAATATTCCTTCTCCAGGTATCAGCAATGAACACTGCAAACAGCTACATACATTCTTTATAAAAAGGAATTTATAATTATAACAAAATATACAAATTACCATTTCCTTAAGAAAGAATGCCTCTAATCATCATATTTCAGAAATTAGGTCCCAAAGAGGGGAAAATTAATTCATATTTTTAGCTACAAATGCATTTTTTCTTCTGTAAAACAGATTTGTATCTGAAAATAGAAGAAAAGGATTTATGCAAAAATAATCTCACGGGATTCATTACAGAAATACAAAAAGTAATTTTCTGCTGGAATTGTACAGTGCATTTACAATAGATGTTTAAAAAATATAGCCACTAAACACATAAAACATATAAATGAAGGTGAATTAATATAACCTCAAACTTAAAACCTTGTTTTAAAGTAACAGGCTTTTTAACTATAAAACGTAGTGTATAAGGAACTCTTTTGCTAATTTAAAAATTACAGTGATGTCAAAACCTTTATATTGTGGAGACTTAAAATATTCTATGCTAGATACAGAGCCACAGTATTTTTCCCAATTTATCCAACTACTACTAATGTGTAGGATGATCTATTTAGTTTAGTATAATTCCCCAAATGGGTTTACATATACAACTAACTTGCTATTATGAAATAATTAAAGACATTTTTAAGGAGACAAGAACACTTTCAACATACTAATAAAAATAGGTATTAAGGATTATGGTACTCCTGACGTGTTGAATCGTTCCTTATACATGACTAATACCATTAATTCTAGAGGAACTACTGATGGCGTAAGGAACAATTCAACAAGACCCCATGAACTCAATAACTGCAATTGATGGAAAACTGCTCAGCTCCAAACTGGATCATGCTAAGTGAGGACAGAATCTTTGGAGACTTAGCTGCAAATTTCTAGCAAATCTCTACAGAGCATGTGAAAACTGCAATTTTTTAAAGCCTTATAACTTGGCCAAATTTAGACAGGTTTTCACAGGGACAGCAAAAGGTCACCCTCCTGCCAATTTTTCAAGTCTGTGCTCCAAAGCACGAGGGAACCTTCTCAAAGAAAAAGGTGCCAATATTTTTTAACATGAGTAAAACAACACATTTTTCTCTAATCTTGTTCTCGGAAATGGCTGAATGGTTTTGGCTGAAATTTTCAAAAACAAATCTAAGTTTGGAAAAGTTATAAGCAACTGAAAACAGAGGATTATAATGGGAAGTGTCAGGCAACTTCAATAATAAGTGGTGCTATCAGCCCACCTACCTAACATTAGTCTGGAATGTCAGTATAAATATGGCAATGGAATCTGCAGAATTGTAGTGTTCTAGGACTTAGGTCCTACCTGTGTTTAAACCCCAAAGAGAAAAATAAGGGTTTATATTAATTTTTATAAACTGTGTGGATGAAGAACAGCAACCAATAGTAGGAAATATACATATTGAACTAAAACCTTAACGTGTTAGTAGTGCCCGAAGGGGCAAGGGAAGGTGAGGAGGAGGAACATGGGGAAAGTATTGGAAGTGGGAAAAACATTTCAAGCTGGAGCACTACAAGAATGAAGAAGAAAATTCCTCACACTTAGCATGGGAAAACCTGGGATGGTTGCAAGTATCAGGAGGTAGCCATGTTAGTCTGTATCCACAAAAACAACAAAGAGTCTGGTGGCACCTTAAAGACTAACAGATTTATTTGGGCATAAGCTTTCATGGGTAAAAAAACTCACTTCTTCAGATGGAGTGAAAATTACAGATGCAGGCATTATATAATGACACATGAAGAGAAGGGAGTTACCTCACAAGTGGAGAACCAGTGTTGACAGGGCCAATTTGATCAGGGTGGATGTAGTTCACTCCCAATAATAGATGAGGAGGTGTCAATTCCAGGAGAGGCAAAGCTGCTTTTGTAATGAGCCAGCCACTCCCAGTCCCTATTCAAGCCCAAATTGGATGACCTCAGGAGTCGGGGAGAGAGTTATTGGTTTAGATCAGGGATAGTCAACCTGCGGCACGCGAGCTGATTTTCAGTGGCACTCACATTGCCCGGGTCCTGGCCACCGGTCTGTGGGGCTCTGCATTTTAATTTAATTTTAAATGAAGCTTCTTGAACATTTTAAAAACCTTATTTACTTTACATACAATAATAGTTTAGTTATATATTATAGACTTATAGAAAGAGACCTTCTAAAAACATTAAAATGTATTACTGGCACGCGAAACCTTAAATTTGAGTGAATAAATGAAGACTCGGCACATCACTTCTGAAAGGTTGCCGATCCCTGGTTTAGATGATGGAAGGAGGAGTGCTAGTACTTCTGCAAATGGAAGAGCTATAGAGACGTCTGACGAAGTGGGTATTCACCCATGAAAGCTTATGCTCCAATACATCTGTTAGTCTATAAGATGCCACAGGACTCTTTATTGCTTTAGAGAGAGACTTTGTGGCCTGGAAGGCGAGCCAAGCAAATCCTGCAAAAAAAACTTTTCTACGAATATTCATTCAATTAAAAAAAAAATAATTCTGAGTATTTGTGCTCTGTGTTCTCTTTCTCCAAATACTGTAGAGAACAAATTTACTGGCAGGAATATTTGCATAAATAGTTCATTTTAATTACCTACTGGCAAGGTATTTGGAAAAAGCACCATTAAAATCTGCAGTCACGAGTATTTGCACTAGAAATCTAATTCAGAAAGTTCCATTCATCGGATCAGCTGTAAACGTCAGAAATACGCAATCTGACCTTAATTTCCAGTCAAAACGGCTGGAATGCAGAGCATCGGAAACAACAAACTGTTCACAAACATGCTGCAGATGAAAAACTATCTGCAAGTATTTGGTGAATATTAGACAACAGATATTTAGAGAAAATCATGATCAGTTTGCGGAACAGAAAGAGAGGCTGAATACAAACAGTAATTTGGTGAAAATCATTTGCCCAGGCTACCTGTATTTTGATGAGAACACATTAGGCTGCACTCTCCCTTTGGCAGAAACCAGTGGAATCCAGACTGTAGATCCACAGAGGAAGAAAGCCCACCCCAGAGGAAGGTCCCATGACCCAAGGGTGTTCACAAACAGCTATAAAACTAAGGGATTTAGCAGCTTACCCAGGAGAGGTGCCAATTCAGTACATCTTCCAAGGTGCCTCTATTTGTGGGGCTCCCTGACCACACTTTAAATCATCCTGTTCTGGCAACCAAACTGGAGACTGCTCTTCCCCCTCTGGGTTAGTGTTGCTTCTGATAGCAAAGAGAGTTGGAAAATGCACACACACACACCCTGTCTTCCCCAAAGTAGCTTAGCAATTACATAAAGACTAAATAAGGACAAGTAATTAAAGTCTAAAGAAATAGGCAAGTGCACCATTCCCAATTCTCATCATATAACTGAGGCATTGTTGACGTGTGGGGTTTTGTTTGTTTGTTTGTTTATGGTACACTGGGGATGTCCATTAAAATAACCCCTCCACCAGCCTCTAAACTTGGGTGTTAATCTTCTTACAGGGCATGTGGTGCCTAAACACAGCATTTGGCAGGACTGCCTTGACAGTCTCCAGCACTTGGCAAGAGAAGATGGAAAAGATGCAGAATAATGTCAGCTTGAATTGCAATTTGTTATGTGAATGGTTCTCTTGCTTACTACTCTAGAGTATGTTATGGTTTCATAGATCATGCTGAATGGACAATATATATATTTTCAACCATTCATATTAAAGTGGCGTAAATATTTTCACTACTGCCACATTCTCATGTGGTAAGCTTATATTAGCTTATTTTTTGTTGTTTATTTTCCAATGTTTTGCATCCTCGGTCAACCTGACCACATAAAAATGGCTAATTTAGGGCTAGATTCTGCAACCTTCACTTACAGTGAGTAAGGCCTATTCCATGGATAGTTGCATTGACTTGAACTTGAATAAGGCTGAGAGTATCTGGTCCCCTCTTTTTGCAGTAAATAAAGTGGTATATTCAGTATGTAGTGTAATAGTATAAAATGAATTATTTAGGAATGTTTCACATGTGAACATAATACCAACAGGAATTATGTTGCCATCTAATTTTAATGCACAACCCCATTTTAAAAAAATTCTATACTACATACATATGTTAACATATTGATGTATTTAGTATTGACTAATAAAAATATGAAGAATTATTATATGAGCCAAAAAACAACCTTTAGTTTTGACACAATTGAACGCACACACTTTAAGTAGGAAGTGTCAGTATTTCATATTCTTAAGAAATCATACAAACCACACACCTGTCATTGACTTAACTGGGCAACAGATGTGACTGGTGCTCAGGGCTGCAGCTACAAATGCAATTACCTGGCAGTAAAAATACTACACTCAAAGGAGGAAGTTCAGATGAAACATTTTCCTATAATTGGCCCATCTCTTTTAAGGAGCCTTTTTCATTAGTCTGAAAATGATCAAACAAATTTTAGCACATTCCAGGAAACTACCTGAATACTAAAAAGCAATTTCTCCAGGTAGGAGTTCACATTTTAAATCTGTTTTATTTTTTCCAGCGTAGATAGCAAATAATTTTTGTTATTGAAATAAATGAAGGGTGACATCATGAAGTAGCAAACATTTATAGTTTTTATTGCTGCTGCCCTATTTGAAGAACTAAATTGTTTCACTTTAAATTTTGGAATATTTCTATGGACTGACCTAAAAACGTGGCAATTTTACATATAGCTTTGAGTACACACAGGTTAAGTACTTGGGCCCTCAGAGGGTTGGTTGTTTGGGTTTTTTTTGGTTTTTTTTTTAGTTGGAAGAGAATATTTGAATCAGTTTTTCTTGTAATAAAAACCTCTTCAACCTTTGTTTTCTTATGCTCAGCTTTCAACATGTACACAAATATTTTAAAAAGCATTTTATTAAATGTGTCTAATTTACTCTTTTCCATAGGGAAAGACAAATGCAACAAAAGCAACCTTTTATTTCATCGAAGTTTTAGCAAACAAAAATAGAAATGACTGGAACAAGGCTGTGGGTCAACAGAAGTTTGGACAAATGGGAGCAATTTGACCATAGAGCCCATTTCACTCAGACTGAAAGCAAAAAATATCAAGTAAAGTTTTTACACAATTTCATCTTCAATCACCCCACATTTTCATTTACACGTTTAGAAACAAGAAATGACAAAGCATCTCTTCAGTGGGAGGTAGTGCAGGGAACTGAAAGTCACAAGTCTTGGGTTCTAATCCCACCTCTGTCACAGCATCTATGAGACTTTGAGTAAATCAAAAATTCTATACCTCAGTTTACAAAATGTATAAAATAGCATTTAGGGTTCCTTTTTTAAAAATAACACAAATCACTACCGTAGTACTGAGGTGCTCTGTGCGGCATAAAGGTGCTGTGACAGACTGCTCTCACAGTTCCCTCAACAGCATCTGTTTAGCCCTTACAATCAAAATGCAAATATCTTGAATACCCATGGTACACGGAAGGCATTCCAACTCCCTGCTCTGAGAACCTTAGCTTCAATGAAGTGATTCAACATCATCGCTTCTACATCCTCCCTACAGTGAAGGTCAACAGTTCTATACTGTGTGTTGCCAACTCTTATGATTTTTTCGTGAGTGCTATGGTATCTGGTGGTGTTCTTAATACCCCAGCTCCTAGATTCAAATCATTGTGAGAGAATCTCAGCTTTTATTAAAGAAAGGGAACTTCCTTGCCCCCATGGTTGTGGGGAAAAGCTTGGGAATGTGAATTAAGTGCACTGTAAAGAGTCAGAAGACAAATAAAAAGACCCCTAGGTGTATTTTTAAATCTAATGATTTCTTGAAGGCCTGATTTGTGATTTTTGAATGCTTGGGTTTCTCAATACTGGGTATTGAGTGGATGTATTCTAAGGTAGCATGCATCTGAAACACACAACAAGAACCATGTCCTTGAAAGTACATACATTTTACCCCAAAGAACATTATAGATCCAGTACAGCATTTTTGAAAAGCTATTGCAACATAGATCTAAACATGCATCACAGAAAAGATGAAAATGAAAGCACAATTTACAGATTTATGAAAAAGTGCTGATGCAGCAGGAAATTCACATCTTACACTAGGATACTCATGACTTACAATGGGAACTCAGGAACAGAGACACTTGTGGAGCCACGGTGAAAAGCCCCTGGCTTTTCTTTTTCTGGTACCATTTATGCCTTTAGCTCTAACTTGCCTTCCCTTCCCTGGGAAGCTCCCATGAAGGCCAAGTCTATACTAGGGATTAACTGTGATTCCAGAAAGAGATGGCTATCAAGTGGTGCAGCTGTAGCATTGCAAACCTTTTGTGTACAGAAGGAAAGTCATGACTTCCACTGGCTGAGCTCATTCCGATTTTCTCAAGTGGTCTGTTGAAAGCTACATCCACTACTTAGCATAACAAGTGTAGGCTGGTTCCACCCCTTGCTGGGGACATGAAATTTAATTAGGTTTAAAAGTGTATTTAAGGGTACATCTACACTACAGGGGGGAGTCGATTTAAGATACGCAAATTCAGCTACGTGAATAGCGTAGCTGAATTCGACGTATCACAGCCGACTTACCCCGTTGTGAGGACGGCGGCAAAATCGACTTCTGCGGCTTTTTGTCGGCGGCGCTTACTACCACCTCCGCTGGTGGAGTTAGAGCGCCGATTCGGGGATCGATTGTCGCGTCCCGTCGTCGATCCCCGAGAGGTCGATTTCTACCCGCCGATTCAGGCGGGTAGTATAGACCAGACCTAAGTGTCAAGTGATACCTTCCTTGGTCAATAATAGACTCAGGTTCTGATTAAGTATCTCTTATTGCCTCATTTCAAATCAAGCCACCTATTTATTCCACTCAACCTTCTCCAAGGAGAAAGATTAACTCATTTCACTTACTCTAGTTTCACATGTAGGTTTTCAATGTCGTAAATCATAATGAAGTAAAAAAAATTACAGAAACAAAGTCAAGAAAAGTCATACGTCACCACCTACATCTCCAAAAGGTGTTATCGTTTGTGAGGCCGTACATTCAACACAATAGCATTTCTGTCTGTAATGTGATAACTTTTGAACACCCCATCTGATCAATCACAAATCTTCAAGGAATAATCTAGGCATCAATGAGCAGAAACCTATTGATTTTGGTGAAAATCAGAAAACCGAAAGGGGAAAGTGAGGGACATATGGAGCCCCTGGCATCAGGTTAGCAGTCCCAGCAGCTTCAGTCAGATATGAATTGTATATAGAACAAACAATTTATTGATAGTAGCCATTAACACCTTCCAGCATAATAATACGCTGACCTCACCTCTGCCTATGACAGGGGAAGGGGGTAATGGAGAAAAATGGAGAACACAGAGCCCCTGGCATGGGGGAAAAATAGGGGCCCCTCATACAGAGAAAGGGGGGGGCACAAAGAACCCATCAGGGAGCACATGGGGGAAGTTGCAGGGAGTCCCTTGAATAGAGGGGATGGGACCGTTGCACATACCTTGAGCTTGTTGGGGAGAACGAGGGAGCAAGGAACGTGCAGAGAGTTTAGCCTGTAATTCCTAGATTGTCTTACTGTGACATGCTGCATGATATTTTGCAGTATTTTCTCCCACCAATTAAAGAGCTATTTGGTGAAATATTCTATTATAAACTATAATTGTCGCTTCAAATTCCAACTTCCAATTTTTTTTATTAAGAGGTGCGGTGGCTGAGCAGTTGAAGAGCTTGACTACAATCCTGAAGATTGTTGGTTCAAGTCTCACTCAATCTCACACTGAAAGGCCACCTCTACTTCACCCAGCTGCAAAATGGTTACCTGATATCTCAGGTTAGAGCAGTCAAAGACAATTGGATGTCATGCTGGCCACATCACTCTCTTGTGTGTCGCTGTCTTGCCTTAATCCCAGCAGTATAATGAGCAACAGGCGGGGTTGGGGGAACTTTCACATTAAGATGGATGGAAGTTGGGAGGTTTTCTAAGATTAAGATCTTGCTAAAATAGTCAGAGGAAACGCCAACAACGGTTTGACTATCATGAAATACATACCTTTGAAAATGCAGAGGAACTCAAGCAATTCTTGTTTCATTCCATGCCTACTAAAACCATTCACTCATGCAAACAGACAATTATTACTATGGATGTAATTTGTGTTGCACCAGACCCCACAGGCTTCAGGCAGCATCAGGGCCCCATTGTGCTGAGCGCTGTGTGAACACATGAGAGGTAGTCCCTGCTCCCAAAGAGCTTACAACTTAAGGCCCTGATCCTGCAAGCAGAACCATGTGGGCAGACCCCTGTACTCACATGGAATGAATTACAGGATCAAGGCCTACAATTAAAAAGGGTTTGCTGTTTGTGCTGAGATTCAAGCTGAGCTGAGAACACTTACAGAAAATTTAATGGGGACAAATGTTCCAAAGGAATTTGAGAGGTGGGGTGGCACTTTGGGCCCTCTGCCACTGGAGGGGTTTGCATGTACACTGCTGAATTCTAGCACTTCAGAATGTTTGCAAAAATGAACTCATCAATTTTCACATGCCCTCATGAGAAAGATCATCATCATCCCTATGTAATGCAGAGTGAGAGCAGGCTGAAAAAGTTTAAGAGACCCGACCAAAGGAGTCAGCCTCAGAATGAGAATGCAAGAGTCCTTTGACACACACCCTCTGAGTTCACTAAAGCAGTGGTTCTCAAAGCCGGTCCGCCGCTTGTTCAGAGAAAGCCCCTGGTGGGGTAGTGCAGTTGTAGGTGATTTAACAAAACTGCTGGTGTGAACAAGTCCTTCTTCGCCCATGAGCAGAGTTTACACAACATCTGCTCAGCTATGGAGCCTGTTCAGCTGCAGGAAGGTATCTGGATAGGAGTTACTCTGTCTTCAGTAACAATCTTGCACTTCCTGCCATACGTACCAAAAGATGTGGGGTACCCTTACAATTCAAAAGGTCTACGGACATGGTTTTCACAGAAAGTCAGCCCAGTGCAGCTATATGGAGGAGTATTTAACACTGGTGATTTTTAAGAAAAAAATCAGTGATGAACTTTAGCATTCAGTTTCTGTTAATAAAGAAACTGAAGAGCAAAACAGGATATCAGAAAAGGTAAATAATATTTTAGTGTGACTGTGCTGAATGCTACAATGGCAGACTTATTTATCATTGTCCAAACTATGTTTATATTACTGATTTACTTTGCAAAACACTGTACATTGATTTTGATTGGGAAAGGATGTTTAAGGATGTTAATTAGCTTTGTCACTGCAAAAATGCAGGTATCAGAAGCACTTATAAATTTGGAATACATTTAAAAAGCTAATCTGAAGTACAAATTAAATTTATCCAAACACTCAACACTATTCTGCTGAAACCGTGACTTATGCGAGGCTAGCAAATCAAGCCCAAGGTAAAAGACTGCTCTCTCTCTAGCTTGCATCCTGTTGTTAAAATGTCAATGTTTGCATAATAAAGTGCTTAGAATCATTAACCTTTGGTGTAAATATTACAAATCAAATTTTCTTCTTCTGATAATTAAGCCAGCGGACAAAAGTGTGGTAACCAGTTTATATATTCTCATTTACATTTACCATCCATACTGCTGGTGGCATGAATTATAGCACTTTGCAGTAAAGTAACTTCACCACCATTGGCTGAGTAAAACTATTTTGCATTACAAATGGTGTTTAACAGACACTTTCACATATCACTAAAATCACCATGCAGATGAGCACAAATAATCCTAATGAAGCCAATAGATCTACTTACATATGGGCTTTTCAAGGTGAGTAAGGCCTTCTGTGATCATTCTTAGCACTACGAGAAGATGAAGGTGTACTATTTTCCTGTTAGGGTCTCTATTGTTACCATTCATGCCACTAAATGGTTGGATCCAAGACTATTTGCAGGAGCTGTATATGTTAAGCTGTGCATGACCTGTAGCCAGCCAGCTTACAATCAACCACAATACAGATTTGTCTTTATGTATCCCTCATTTATTCACTGCCACATCCTAAACTCTGTGCTTTAGTCCATCTGGCACTACTTTTGTAGAACTCTGACTGTTTACCCTCAGACATATGCCTAGCTGGTGCGATTACTATTTATAACACCAAGCTTCAAACACTTATTTTCTGATTATCACTATTCACATTGTGTGTGAATTTTAAATGATTTTATGCTGCATACATGCTATACCATATATGGCATGTCATGTCATATGATCTGTAGTACTCCTTGCGTACAGCACTTTGATAATTGTGAAAGGTGCTCTGTAACTGGGGAGGGAGAAAAAGATTATTTGTGTTAAAATGAGCATCTTGAACTGCATTGCTGTATGACTGGTTTCTCAGAACTCTAACAAACTGATTAGAAAGTCAGAATTTAAAGTGCCATGACATAATTTCATTTTGTAACATCCCATTTTTAAGCACCATATCTTATACAAGACTTAAAATGTGCTAATTGGAATTTTTCACAGTGCATGGAATGCTGTTTTCAAGATGACAACTACTCTTCTTTTATCAGAGTGCTCAATAGAAAGAGAAAAATCATTTTCAGAATTCAAAGCATTTTGATCTGGTTCTATCAAAGTGCTATATGCACTCGGTGGGTAATCTGTCTTCAAGCAAAACATGAGTACTTAAGTTCAGGGGACTTTATTGTTGAATAAAGTCACTTCCAAACATTGTAAAAATATGAAGCATTAAAAAGAGAAATGAATTCAGTAAGCCTGCCACAATAGTTTTGCCATATTACCTGACATGAACCTTGGGGTGAACTTATTTCAACTTTTCAAGTTGATAGTGATATTTCTAATAATGCCTTTCACCACACAGAGATGGGATGAGCTTTACTTTACTAATATTACTGAAACACGTCTGAGATTGAATGCAAGCAATTATTTATATGTTGATGGGTAATACTGCCATAGTATTTTCCAACTTATCTTTCTTGATGGGTACCAGAAGAGGGGTTCTCAAACATCTTTCATAGTGTGGCTCACCTCTTAATAAAAAGATTGTCTTGTGGACACCTCTCCTCCCATTTTTGACTGCATAAATCATGCAATCCCCTCTAGCAACTACAGTATTGCTCACATGGAAAAGTAAGTGTTGTGGAAGTATTTGGCAATTTTTAACTGTTCCATTGGTGGATGGGATTGCTCCTATGTACAATAGCAGTGGCTAATAGTAAAGGCAAGTAGGCTGACACCTCCTCCTTGCTTCCAGCTGTTATTAGACACCCAGGCTTCTCTTTGCAGTGAAGGCTCTGGACATCTGTAGAAGCAGTTGGCAGCAAAGTGATGAAACAAGGACTACGTAACCTTCCAGATGCATAGGGACAGTCAGTTGTCTGCAGCTTATAATAGGAGAACCACTGATATAAGACCTTTGCACCATAAAACTCATGCTACAGGAAGATATTCATATTAGGACTCAAAGCTGTGGGAGCGGACTGTTTTGCTTGCAATACAATGGCAGGCTGCTGGCACAGTAGGGTCTCTTTTGTATGCTGAATTGTCTCAAATGGAGCTGAAGACTGAATGGTTGCTAAATACAATACTCCATTTAAGAGGGACTCCTCTACTACAACTAAACGTGAAAGAATGTCTGCGCCAAGGGCAGGCCAAACCCACTGCCGGGTTACTGGTGCCTGGCCAGACCAGACATGATAAAAATAAAGGATATAAAGCCCTGGTAAAGCCACTGACCTTCCACAATCTCAGTGACTCATACCTCCTTCAGCAAGGTTACAATGAGGTGATAAAAAGAGTAGACGTCCTAGCCCATGGCTGGACCAATCATTTCCAAGCCAACCCAGAAAAATCACGAGAATGCTGTGTCTCAGTGGCAGGGTGATTCTACCACCACAGAAGTTGACAGAACTAAGCAGCACTGATTTACTGATCTATGAAGCTGAGTGTGTCACATTATCACAGACCCTTCAAGGGACCCACCTTTGCCATCACTGGCAGTGTCTCTATCTTCCCTTTACTGTGCCAAAGCAGTCGCTGTCAACAGTAGAAAGATTAAGGTTGTGTGTTCATATGTAAATAAATCCCCCATCATCAGTCCCATGGTATTTGTCCAAGAGGCAACCATTACATTTTTACTTGGGCAAATGGGATCTGCCCTCACAGCTAAAGCTAGCTAAAAAAATACGATACCTGCATTACTGGAGGAGATAATAGAAGGCCTAGTTTCTTGATTCTTAGAGGTACCAAATGGAAACTCTTAGAAGGGCTAGGTACGTTCCCTTTGCAGTCCCCAAGTCTACTGGGGAAGCCATCCTATCTTAATGGTAAATACTTTGATATCCATTATGACTGCACATGGAAAACCTTAAATGTCCCAGTATAAAAAGGGAACTTTCCAGCAAGTCGCATATCTTAACAACATCATGCACCTCTAGAATTAATACAAGCACTGATGACACATCATGGCTAAAATACTATATCCATAACAAAGGCTGTGGTAGACTGGAGGCATGGAGACAATGAAAGAAAGGTGTTAAAGAACTCTGTGGACTATCTGGGGAGTAAAAACGGGAAGTAAAACAATCAATTCGATTAAAGTTTTGAAAAACCAAGAACCATTCAAGTGATCGTTGCTTGATTGAGCTAAACTACAGAAAACTTTCAGGCTTCTCTCTAGTAAGACATACTATATTATCGGAAAGTCATGTTGTTCATTCTGTGCATTGCCTTGGGGGTGTCTACCATGAAGATGAGACCAGTTATGCATCTGATAAGCTGGAAGTGAAGGCTCGTATTTACTCGGGAGATATTTGGTTACAACAGAGTCAGAAGAGCTAAGATAACATGTCTTGGCCACAGTCCATCTGATAAGGGCATTAGGGTAACTAGTAAACACAGAAAATCTATAACAATCTTTTCTTCCAATTTAAAACTTAAGGGATTCAAAGTAGATGCCAGAGCTTTGACCCTTAGTAATCCTGGACCAAAAGGGAAATCCATAAAAACTCTCAAAAGTAGTTAAGCAAAGCTCCTGAGATTGCTGTTTCTCACTTTCCCGATCACCACCCTATTGCACAGACATCCAGAGGTGCCTATTGGACAAAAAGAAAAAATTAATTGGACTAGAGAAAATACTATTGCACTGACTTAGATTATAATCTTATGGTATGTCACTTTAAACATACCTTTGTCCATAGCATTAAATAAGCAGAAATCAATATCTGTTTATTTCTGGTTTGAAAGATGCACCTAATTTTCCTACAGTTTTATATCAAAAATAATAAAGATGCATGGAATAACATACTGTACCATATATAAAATAGCAAATCATGTTTCTCGAGCTATATTAACAGTGGTTAGCTGGCCTATGCCAATTAACACTAAACCCGCTATTTAAACAGTTGTCTTCGCATTTCTTATCCCCCGTCTCCTTTGTCATCCCTTGCTATGGTAAACCTAGTTTAAGTGCCTTGGGGCAGGGACTTGCCATTATGTTTGTCTTGCTAACTGTCTAGAACACAGAATGCTGCAAAAATTATCACCACCATCATCACTGGTGAGATTGTCACACCTTTACTCATACAGAGTAGCACCTCACCCCTCAGTTAGGACCACTGACTTCAGTGGGACTATTTGTGAAATAAGGAACTAAACATTAATATGTGTATCACAACCTAGCCCTGTAATCATCCATCATAGAATGTTCCTGAAAAAGTGATAATATTTGTAAACATGCACACACAACTATAAAGTTGCATGAAACCGTTGGCCCTGATCCTACATTTCACTGCACATAGGCAGACTGCTGCTGCCTATGTGCAGTGAACTACAGTGGAGCTCTATATGAGAAAAGTACTCTCCTACACTTAATTAATTGCAGGATCAAGGCCTCCTATTTGATTCTCTTGTACCAAGATGACTACGTGGAAATGAAATGATTTTTTTTAAAACATGGATATGTTTAAAATAAAGAAATTCAGTTTATTTTCTCCCAGAACAAAACCATGCCTTCATCAAATGAATAATTTAAAAATCTCCAAGTCATCATATATTCCATTCATCTTTTTGTGCCGTACATAAATTGAAGTCTTTGTGAAGTCTTTAGGAGAGGTCCAATTCATTCAAACCTGTATTTAGCTACCTTTTTGAGGAACATCTCTATTTAATAAAATAGATCACTCTAATTTTAAAGAGCAGGTTGTAAAAACTGCATTTACCCTATTGTGAGGCTGTTTGGAATCAACACAAGCACAGGTATATTAGAATTTTCATGTAGAGCAGATCAAAGTGCATTACATTACTTCAAAGACTGTGCATTATTCCTCTTCCCCTCTACAGTATACTATGTGAATTCTTGTCATTATATCAATTTAATCCACTGCCATTTTTAGGCTACTGTTTGTCTAACTGAATGAAGAGGGGAAGAGTTGGCATTTAATGTGACTGCATCGCTTTTTCCAACCCGCCTACTTTAAAGAAAAAGTTTGTTGAGTGCATACAATTCGCTTCACAGATCATTTGAAATGCATAAACAATTCCAAATGCAGAAATAACAAAAACAATAATTTGTCATTTTGAAATGCTGAAACGCTTGGAGGAAGATTTGAATATAGTACACGCTTTTGTTTGTAAGCATGGTGATTTGCCAAGCTACACCTCACACTGCACTAACCCTAGGGCATTGCAGTCACAAACACACTTTGATCTGCTGTGCTTTTGGATTTTCTCTCGGAGGGCTCTACCTTTCTTGACAATCCCAGAGGGAAAACGCAGCATCGCATTCTTTCCCATGTACCACTCCAAAATGAACACTCCATATGCTTGCTGTTAGTTCAGCCTTGCACTATTATTCCACAAGCTTGTTTGTATAATAACGACAGCTGCAGGATTTTTCGGCTAAAGTTGTGAAATGGAAAAAAATCCCTACACATTATGTGACAAATGAGAAATAGAGAAATAACAGTACTTCTGTGTGGTCTAAATACAAACAGAACATACATGCAGCCATAATCTAACATTAGCATATTTAACCATCCTATTCTAAGATACTTAAATAGTACAGTACAAAGAGCTTAAAGTCTGGCTTTTGTCTGTATTACGGATCAAAATAAATATCAATATTTAATTTCAGTGCTGCTTCATTGGTATGCAATCAGTTTAGGGGAAAATATAATGTAGCAAGGGAGTCAAAATTGATACAAATCTACTAAAGAATATGCAGGGTAAAAAATGCTGGTTGTGAAAGTGGGGCAGTAGAGTTATTTAAAAAAAAGTTTTAAACTCATTTTAAAAAAAATCAGCATCAACTTACAAACTCCTAAGAGATCTGGAGATGTATGAGGTGATATTATTTCATGTATATGAAATCAAAATCAGATTCGTAGTTCTTATTGGCTACGGCACCAATGCTACTCTTGGAGTTCATAGCTGGCAATCCTTTATTCTACATATTACTGATGAGAAGTAGGCCTTGAATTGGTAAGGTATGTTTTCAAGCTTTTGTTGACATATTTTACTTTTGTCTTACTACCAAGACCACAAAAGCAGTAAAACTTGAGGAGACTGAGCAAATGACTGGAATTAATGTAAGAATGGTCATACTGGGTCAGACCAAAGGTCCATCAAGCCCAGTATCCTGTCCTCCAATAGTGGCCAATGGCAGGTGCCCCAGAGAGAATGAACAGAACAGGTAATCATCCAGTGATCCATTCCCTGTCGCCCAATCCCAGCTTCTGGCAAACAGAGGCTAGGAACACCATCCCTGTCCATCCTGGCTAATCACCACTAATGGACCTATACTCCATGAATTTATCTAGTGCTTTTTTTAACCCTATTATAGTCTTGGGCTTCACAACATCCTCTGGAAAAAAGTTCCAGTGGTTGACAGTGCATTGACATGAAAAAAAATACTTTCTTGTGTTTGTTTTAAACCTGCTACCTATTAATTTCATTTGGTAGCCCCTTGTTCTTGTATTATGAGAACTTTATTTACTTTCTCTGCACCACTCATGATTTTATAGACCTGTATCATATCCCCCCTTAGTCGCCTCTTTTCCAAGCTGAAAAGTCCCAGTCTTATTAATCTCTCCTCATACGGAAGCCGTTCTATACCCCTAATAATTTTTGTTGCCCTTTTCTGAACCTTTTCCAATTCCAATATATCATTTTGAGATGGGGCGACCACATCTGCACACAGTATTCAAGGTGTGGGGGTACCATGGATTTATATAGAGGCAATATGATATTTTCTGTCTTATTATCTATTCCTTTCTTGATTCCCAACATTCTGTTTGCTTTTTTCACTACCGCTGCACACTGAGTGGATGATTTCAGAGAACTATCCACAATGACTCCAAGATCTCTTTCTTGAGTGGTAACAGTTAATTTAGACCCCAGCATTGTATATGTATAATTATAATTCCAATGTGCATTACTTTGCATTTATCAACATTAAAATTTAATCTGCCATTTTGTGGCCCAGTTACCCAGTTTTGTGAGATCCTATTGTAGCTCTTTGCAGTCTGCCTGGGACTTAACTATCTTGAGTAGTTTTGTATCATCTGCAAATTTTGGCACCTCACTGTTTATCCCTTTTTCCAGATCGTTTATGAATATGTTAAATAGGACTGGGCCCAGTACAGATCCTTGGGGGACACCACTATTTACCTCTCTCCATTCTGAAAACTGACCATTTATTCCTACCCTTTGTTTCCTATCTTTTAACCAGTTACCAATCCATGGAAGAACCTTCCCTCTTATCCCATGATTGCTTATTTTGCTTAAGAGCCTTTGGTGAGGGACTTTGTCAAAGGCTTTCTGAAAATCTAAATACACTATATCCACTGGATCTCCTTTGTCCGCATGCTTGTTGACCCCCTCAAAGAATTCTAGTAGATTGGTGAGGCATCATTTCCCTTTACAAAAAACATGTTGATTATTTCCCAACAAATTATGTTCATCTATGTGTCTGACAATTTTGTTCTTTATGATAGTTTCAACCAATTTGCCTGATACTGAAGTGAGGCTTACTGGCCTGTAGTTGCCAGGATCACCTCTTGAGCCCTTTTTAAAAATTGGCGTCACATTAGCTATCCTCCAGTCATTTGGTACAGAAGCTGATTTAAATGATAGGTTACAGATGACAGTTAGTAGTCCTGCAAGTTCACATTTGAGTTCCTTCAGAACTCTTGGGTGAATACCATCAGACTTGTTACTGTTTAGTTTATCAATTTGTTCCAAAACCTCCTCTAATGACACCTCAATTTGGGACAGTTCCTCAGATCTGTCACCCAAAAAGAATGGCTCAGGTTTGGGAATCTCTCTCACATCCTCAACAGTGAAGACCGATGCAAAGAATTCATTTAGTTTCTCTGCAGTGGCCTTATCGTCTTTGAGTGTTCCTTTAGCATCTCGATCGTCCAGTGGCCCCACTGGTTGTTTAGCAGGCTTTCTGCTTCTGATGTATTTTTTAAAAAAAAATTGCTATTACTTTTGTAGTCTTTGGTTAGCTGTTTTTCAAATTCTTTTTTGGTCTTTCAAATTATATTTTTACACTTCATTTGCCAGAGTTTATGCTCTTTTCTATTTTCCTCATTAGGATTTATCTTCCACTTTTTGAAGGATGCCTTTTTGCCTCTCACTGCTTCTTTTACTTTGTTGTTTAACCACGGCGGCTCTTTTTTGGTTCTCTTACTATGTTTTTTAAATTGGGGTATATATTTAAGTTGAGCCTCTATTATGGTGTCTTTAAAAAGTTTCCACGCAGCTTGCAGGGATTTTACTTTTGGTACTGTACCTTTTAATTTCTGTTTCACTAACCTCCTCATTTTTGTGTAGTTCCCCTTTCTGAAATTAAATGCTACAGTGTTGGGCTGCTGTGGAGTTTTTCACGCCACAGAGATGTTAAATTTAATTATATTATGGTCACTATTAGCAAGCGGTCCAGCTATATTCACCTCTTGGACCTGATCCTGTCCTCCACTTAGGACTAAAGCAGGAAGTTAGGACATCTGGGTTCTGTTCTTGAGATTTTCTGTGCTACTTTGGACAAGTCTATCTATATATATCTATATAGATATATATAGATATATACACATACACACACACACACAATGCCTCAGTTTCTCCCTCTGTTAACCAGGCTTATTCAATGTTTATAGTAACTACCCTTCTCAGAGGGATGTAATGTGAGTTAATTAATCTCTGAATGTTTGTAATCAGAGGTCCTCTGACGGAAAGCATTATAGAAATGAAAAAGATTCTTACTTCCACTACTAATGTAAGGAGAACATCTCCCAGTGGAAAAAACACTTTCACTACTTTTCACATGCACTGGAAAGTCTTAGAATGGGAAGCTTTATGGTGCTGTAGACACACACAAAAATATTTTTAAAACTCTTTTCCTTAACCTGGCAACTAGGATATTTGAGTTTACTCTTCATCTATGTAACATAATTAGATTCTTTCTGGATTAAGTCCATAACTCTAATTAATGGAAACACACACACATGGTATGCAGGTTTGCATGCAACAGCTTTTTCTTTCTGCTATTGAGGAGAGTCCCCGTTTTAAGAAGATTTAGTAATGGGCAAATGGAAGTACCACCTTACCATAAAATGAATATAGCATTTCTGACCATTAACCACAAATAAAGTAACTAGACCCAGATGGGGGGAAAAATGCTGAGCATTTGGCTTTCCAAACTACTTAGCAGTCAGTGTCTGCTTGTTTGCCATAACACACAAGCCCTGTATTTATATTTCTCCATTTAAAACTAATAATGTAAAATTAAACAATAATCCCACTTGAGCTGGTGTTAGAGCACAGCCTTAAGTAGCATGGATGTAAATTAATATGCTGGGTTTTTAATACTATCTAATGGAAAAAACAGAAAGCAGAAACAAAACCCTCCACCATACCAGGAAGAAAATCGAACACCTGAAAATTGAAAAGCACAAGATGCCAAAAGAGATTCTTCAGTGTCTCAGGCATTTACTATAGAGATCTTTTCTCATTTGCTGATGACTTTGGCAGACCTGGTTTTGTCACCAGTCACTCTGTACTTTGTTTAATTATGCAGCACACCAACAGATATTTTCTTTCAGATCGCATAAATCACATTTGCTTTGACACCGTCCTCAATAGGGGCTGCTAGAACAATACAGTGAGAGCTATTGACTCCATCTCTCAAGTCCACAAGGTGTATCATTTAGCCAAGAGTGATAATTAGACGCAGAATATACTGAAAACTGTCAATAGGCATGTCAATAGAAGGACTCTTAGCATCTAACATCCAGTGAATCAATGGTGTTTTTCAGCTATAAAATCAAGAAAATGATAGCTTTCAAATGAATGGTGGAAAGGAAACACGAGGCTCCTTGGGGAGGAATAAAACAGCTCAATTTTCCCTCACTGAGTGGCTCTCCAACTGCCTCACTCAATGGAAAAGGTCACAGAACATTACAGCAAAATATCTCTGAAACAAGATGTACAACAACGCTGGGACATGACATGAAGTACAAGCACACCACAAAGGCCTGTATATCTCTGACCTGACAGAATTAAAGCATGGGTCAGCAGATGCCAGACAAGACAGGAATTGAAAGACAATGATTGATCTATGTAGAAGAAAATATGACTGCATGTCCTGATAAAGTATGTATGCATGCATGTGAATATTATATATACAGTATTCTCCTCTCTCTCTCTCTCTCTCTCTCTCTCTCTCTCACACACACACACACACACACACACACACACACACTTTAAAGCTGTTGTTGGTTTTATTCTATGTTTTAAAAGTATGTATTTCCGAAGACTTCCAAGCACGATGGAAAAAGTGATTTCTATGAACAATACATTTTAGTTAATTTATTTCTACTAAAAAGTGTCACAATAAAACGGATCCTAAAATATTGCATTTTTTTTAAACAGACATTAATAGGACTAAAATTAACTATGGTTCTGTATATTGAGGGAACAATGTGAGGTAACAGTTTTCAATTTCACTTAAAATTGAATTTGATAAAGCAATATTTAATCAGTGCAGCGGGACAAGGGATCCCAGCATTAAAAGGTCCACATGATATTTGAACACTGTTTCGAACCGTTAACTGGGCTACCGCCTGGTGTCTAAAAACAATTCTAACATAATTTTGCCCCATAGACATTAGTAGACTGAACTATGTTAGACACTGTTTTAGCTGGGATCCAGGCTTATAAATGAATCTCTGATGTGATTAAAAAGCCCAGCGTAGAGAGACAGAAAAAAAAAATAGGTTTAGATTTTCAAAGAAGTGACTTGATTTTGAGTGCCCAATTTGGGACACCTGAAAGGGTGGGTGCTCACAACTCTCAAATCAGGCCATTTGTCAATTTGGATACCCAAAATGTGAGACCCCCAAATATCACTGATTACTTTGGAAAATTTTGCCCTTAAACAACATCGCTACCCTGAAAAGTGACTGTAAAACAGCATGGTGGTGTTTCATATTTGTCACGTCTTCGGTGATTCCAGATGAATTTTTTTGCGGGGAGTGGGGAGTAATTGACAACTGTGCAAATTGATCCTGGGATCTGAAAGTCAAGCTGGATTCTTTTTTGCCCCCATATCATCACCATTAAGAGACGCGCTTTAATATAAACAGCTAATAATTTAGCTGATGAGTGAAACAGAATAGACTCCAGTTAAGTTTCCATAGTCGTAATGGGCTCTGAAGAACTTAGAGGAGTAAAAATAAACTTTTTGACTGCTAAAATAGCAAACATTGACTCCCTATACAAACAGGGAAAGAAGCTGCCAGTTTTTACACTGTCATTTTTTCCTGACCATAACTGTTCTTTAAATATCACTGTGGCTGTTTCAGTGCAGAAAACAAACTCACAAGTATGAACTCTCTCAGACACAACCAGTTTAGGAAGTGTTTTCTTCCACCGTTCTTTATTTGGCAGCTCTGTCACTGAATATAAGTTAAGCTGTATGCAGCTCATTTCTTATAACACACTGCCATGTAAGAAATCTGATTTCTTTATCAGATGAGGGTCCTTGCTCCCCAAACTACTAGTGAGTTAGGGAATGCCACCAGTAGTAGTGATGGTATTTCCTGTCTCCAGAGGGGAAAAACTTTTTATTGCTCTTCTGAGCCTCCGACATAGTTCAAGATACCGAGTCAAAGTAGCTCTAAATATAGGGGATTCTCATTTACACTAAGGCCAGTATCCATGGACCTTACAATGACTGTAAATTATTTACTTCCCCATTAAGGCAGTTTACACCACCCCAGCTAATCCAGCTCCTTTTCTAGCACCTTTAAACCTCTTTCAAGGGGAGGGAAGCAACAGAATGGCTGGGACCAGGTTGGGAATTATGTGGAAATGATTAAGGAAATAACAATAAGTTGCACGGTACAATTTATTGCCAGGTACTCTCAGATATTAGATGAACAAAACTGTGGCCTAATTAAACCACATCCACAGCCTCCTATCTTTCCTCCAGTGTGGCCAGACAATGTTCACCATAATAATGATTTTTAACAATATTTAATATTTTCTAAAAAAACTCATTAAGTGTCCACATATAAGAAAGGTGAGGACATCTCGGTTCCTTTTCTTCTCTGAGTGGTTTGCTGAAAGCCATGTACTGCATCAATGCAAAGACATGTTTCATCTCAGTTACCAACTGCCACCCTACCCCAACCCTCCCTCCCCCCAGCAGTTTCAAAAATCAAAGACTGTTCCTTTGAGACAGCATTATTTGCATGTTCATAATAAATACTTAACCACACATCTGTGAGGCATTTGACAATTTTGGTGTGGTGTGATCTTTTATGCTTATTTTGCCAAGTTCCAATAAGCACTCAGCTTTTGTTGGGTTGAATAAAGGCAAGCTTATCAATTAGTTTTCAACCTTCTTTTTAACACTACAAAGGAAGAGCATCATGAATCACTGATTAAAGTGACCAGTTTGAAAAGCCAAGAATTATTTAAAATTAACGGGTCCGTTGCTGAAATGGAAATGTTGATATGCTATAATTTACTGTCTTATACTGTTCATGTTCTAAAAATGTAACATTCATTTTCTAGTTATACAGACCTTAAATATAGGTCAGATGGTTATGTCTTGACTGTGTTCTTCCCCAAAATATATTTCTGCTACAAACAGCGATTCAAGTGAATACAGGGAAAATGGGGATTTTTTTTTATACAGTCATATACAGAGAGAATATATAGCACGTGCGTGTGCATATATATAATTTCATATAGGGGTGTGTGCACACACACACGCAAGAAATTTCTAGAAAACAAAACAACTGAAGAAATGACCTGTGGCCGCACCCTCCCTCTTTTGATATGGTGCTGTGGGCAGTGACGCTGCCTCGGGTTCTCTCCTGGTCTTCAGCTGATCCACCCAGTCTACACCACCTTCTGTGTTGAGGTGACTTAGTCCTGCCACTAGATCTTCTCTCCCTCCAACCCAGGCTCTGAGCTGGGCTCTCCCTTTTTAGCTCCTCCCCTGCAGCCTGACAACTGCTTTGGGTGTGGCAGGGAGGGGCTGGCTGGGCCCTCAGCAGCCCAATAATTCTTTTCTGACTCATATGGGGTTTGTGCACCGTCACATAACTGGAAGCAAGGTCAACCTAGTAGTCTGTCCCCACTTATTAAGATTTCTGTTTTTAGTATTGGCTCAGTGTACAAGGATAATATCCCACATACACATCTGCATACTGTATATGTTGGTGAGTAAAACCATATTCCTATGTAGCCTGACCAACACACACATACATATGCATGCATAAGTATACATATTTACCTGTCATATAAATGCATGTCTGTATTTATACTAGAAATACAGAAAACATGGTTATGCAACAATAAAGTATATATTTAAAATTACAAGAAGGCAAGAAATGCTAAATGTGAAGGGTCCAAAAGTGAAGTGAACTCTGCTATATTACACATACTATTTCATGTACTTTAATGCGGGATTGGATGTAACATCTCTAGGAAGGTGACCTGACTAAAGTAAACAACAAATCCTGCATCTTGGCAGGTGGTTAGACTAGGTGACCCATGCGGTCCCTATTAACCCTACAATTCTATGAAACCCTGGGAAGTGTTATGAATTTCAAAGGCCTACTGAAATAATGTGAACTTTTAAAGTGGAGTGGGTTTCTTAGGAAATATTTGAGAAGAGGCGAATGCAAATTTATACTGCCAGACCCACCCTTTGGAAGCTACACCCTGAGGAGACCTGTTATCTATGAATTACCTATTACCAGATCAAAGACCCAGGATCCATTGCTGAAATGGAAATGTTGTATAAAGGATAGGACTAAGCTATTTGGGGGGTGCTTGACCTGGAGCCAAGGCAGTTATGAACTTGTAGCCACAGGATAAAATCTCTGGGTGGGGTCTGAAGGACTGTTCACCTGCCACAGCTCTTGTTGGAGCTTGGCGATCGCTGTAGGCTTATTAGTGCTCGGGCAGGTTCTTTTATTGTTTTTAATATGTTTCCTCTGCAATGCTTTCACCTTAATAAATGTGCTTTCTTGGAAAGGGCTGGTGGTAACTTAATTGAGGGCAATTATGCTGTTTATAGCTTCTCAGAACAGAGGGCAAAGACACTCTGCTAAGGGAATCTGCCTTGCTGGGCGTTTCACATTGTAGGCTGGGAGCTGTGCAGCCTGGAAATACCCTGGCCAGAAGGGAGAGATGTGGGTCTCCTCCCAAGAGAAGTGATAGCTGGGGAGCCAAAAGCCTATGGGTGGGTGCCCTTGCTGGACCACAGAGAGAGAACAAACATGCAGATACCCTGAACTGTGATACCAGCTACTAGCAATTTTCTGGTACACCTGACAGACCAGGCCAATAGTAGCTCATTCCATTTTGCATGAGTAGGCGGGATTTGCTGTCTACATTTCATAGCTTGTCAGCTGAGCTTATTCCACACACCGGGGCTCCTTGTATCCCTCCATTCTACCACACCATACGTGCCACCCTCCCATGCCCTCCATTTCAGGGAGACCCTGCAACTCTCCCCCCCATTCCCTACTCCTCTCATTAAGGTTCCCCCATTCTCCTCCCTATACCAGCTCTGTGTGGATTCCAATTCTCCCCCCACCCATGGCAGGGTCTCTGTCTGCCGTCATTACTCCATTCCCACCTTCTCTGCATACTAGATGCTCCGTGTCCCACCCCTTCTCTGATAGCAGCTGGCAGGGCTTCATGTGTCCCCCATTTGGTTTTCTAATTTTCCACAAAGTCAATAGGGTCCAGATCATTTATGCCTAGAATGTTCTCCAAAATTTAGGAATTGGATGCTTTTTTCCAAAGTTATCTTACAGACAGCCGGACAGGGAAGTGACATCGCATTGAGTGTAAGGTTTTTACAAGCTCAGCCAATAATAATTTCAAACTATTCTGCTCATATTTGTGACCTAACCCAAGGCTCAGTCTCAATATAGTCAATGAAAAATCCCATGTTTGCCAACTACCACTGCTCTGATATCCTTCCCAAGCATCATGTTCATACACTTCCACATCTGTCTGGTCCTGAATATTAATACATCACAACATCTCTTTTCTCAGACTCTCAGGGAAGGCGGATTGCGATAAAGTCTAGATCTTTTAAAGGAAGTAGGAGGTATTAAACGTATTTTTTATTTTGTTTAGTTTTACCCGAGGAGTAAAATTTTGTTATTTGATTATCAAATTTGTTAGGTTTGCCTACAGCTGACATAAGGGCCTTTTTATGTTTTATAGATATAGGAAAAGCATAAAATAAAAGCAGTCCTTGCCTACCACACTCACCAGAAATCTGGCTATTTGGATGCAGGCACATCTCTAAACTATTTAGACCTTTAGGCCCATTAGTAAGACCTTGATAAACAAAGTATCAGTACATCACAATACTTCTATAGCCTTTTGCAAAATCAACTTTGACTTTTTAAGAAAAAAGTTCCTTCTTGATAATTTTAGTCTCACAGTTAAAGTACTATATAAAATTAAAATGTTAGGGTACACTTTTATAGCATTCAACTATTATGGGTATTAGTATTTAAAATTAAAACCTTTACTGACTTTAAGTTAATGTTTCATATCCAATAAAGAACCTAAATACCTATCATTCTGATAGATTACCACAGATGAAACATCAGAAAAGCTTTTAAACACGCTGTTTAATATCTTCATTACATGAAATTAATCCTGAATGGGAAATCTAACAATTTAGTTGAATCCTGCCAAGTGCCCTGCTGGATAGCTGGTTGGGAATTCTACATGTGTCCTTTCTAAATGAGATGCTAGGGACAGGGTACCCCAGAAGGAGTATCTTTGGAGTGGCTTGTAACTCATTAGTGTTATATATATACACACACACACACACACACACACACACACACATTTCAATGTTAGAGCAGGGATGGGGTGAGGAGGAGGCAGATTTAAATTTTAACCCATGAAACATTTTGGCCATCTCTCACCTTCACCAAAGATTTCTCTCCTGAGAATATTTTTATAAGAGGCAAACCAAAGTCAGAGGTAAGACCTATTCTATCATTACGATCACCACTAGCTTTTTCATTTTGCATGCGGACTAAAGACCAGATACTGCCTTCTGATAGTTGCATGCAATTCCCATTTACCTGTGAAAACTGCATGCATCTGACACTAAAATGTACCCCAGAAGCAATACAATATTTTTTCATGAATCTTCTGTTCCAGTTTCTTAAGCTTTATTATTTTATCTGCATCCTAAATATATTTTGATCACTAGATCATGAAAATTGAGTATTTTTACACTGACTTCTTTTTAATCTAATAGTTGCCTACTGAAATCTCCCCTTAATCCCAGCAGTGAGACTAGAAATAATGATAAGCACATTACTGAAAAGTTAACTCATAGGCAGCATACATTAATATATTCAATTTTAATAATAAACGTATAATTCAGGATGAATCAGGCACTGATTCAGCCAGGCAAATAAAATAGTCAGCAAAGTAAGCATGTGCCCAAGTTTAAGCACGTGAGTAGCCCCACTGATTCTATATGCTTAAAAGTTAGGCACATGCTAAATCAAGTGTAAAGTGCAAGGATCCCAGAGCTCTTCAAAACATTAATTACATGTCTTCCTCACCCCTTTAAAATATGATACATGAGGAAGTACAGAAGTTCAACAAGTCAGCTGAAGACACTGGCAGAGTTACAATAGATAACAAAAGGGAAGGAATGGACTGCATTTAATATGTTCTCTAAAACAAATTTCAGAGCCAAAAATATATTGTTTTCTATGTTTTTTTTTTTCCAGGGCAAAGTAACAAGAGAAATCTCATGCTAATCAGATCCATAGTTTTCAAGAATCCTGAAACAGTACCAATTCTTAAGGTTGTAATTAACGGACTACAAGAGCCGAGATTCTCAAAGCCAACTAGAGAATATAGCCACCACAACTCCATTTAAAACTAAAAGGACTTGTGTTGTTAAATCTTCTAGTTGACTTTGAGAATCTCAGTCTAGAACTTTTTCGACTCCTTCCAAAGAATGATGAGTATGTAACATTAAATGAATCAAAGCATGTGTTATATATACACACACTGTTCTGCCAACTACCTTGTTGAGCTATATTTGCTTCACTATAACAACATTCACATACATGTCAATATAGGAGATGGGCTTCAAGATCCTAGGTGAAAAATAAGCATCTAATCTCACTCTTAAATCATTCTTTTCATGGAAATTACATATTTAGTTGCTTAATATGCAGTGACAGTTATTCCAGAACACATTTTTATATGGGCTTCATTGACATATTGTTAAATAAAGCAATACATTGAACCACTAAAAGGAAGGAATATGTCGTGCAAAGGTTGCCCCAATAAATCCACAATCAATTAAGCTGCTGAGGATGCAACAATTTCAGCTCACACACCCATCCACACCGTTAGACATCATCCAGGCATAGTAGATGGGAATTACCTTCCTCTGAGAAATGTAAATGCTGGGGTCTAAATAGTTGACAATGTCCTTTTAACCATTTTATTCGATATTTCAAGTGAACAGTCTCTGCAGGAAGACAATATAAAGTACATTTCTCAGACACTTAGATATCTAATCAATAAAATTATTTTAAAAATGTGAAAAAAGTCTTCTTTGTGTTGGCTTTATCTCCAAGTCCTGCTCAATGAGTTCTTATACCGTAGGGTTTAGTGAGAGGAAGGACATGAGCCATTTATCTCATCCAGATGCACTTTTTTCGAAACAAAGATTTACAGTTGAAAACTGGCGGCTGAGCCTCTCTTGCCTAAGCCCTTCTGAAATAGCTGCTTTGTAGTAAATATATTTCACAGACCACTTCTTCATATAGACAAGTCCTTTACCAGGTTATTAGGGACATACAGGGTTTGCTCAATAATCTTAGGAGCAGCCACGTCGAAAGTAAATCCTGAACCGGGAAAACACAAAACAGTAACTGGAAAGACAGTCTAGCCATATAGAGAATGTACAATGCTTCCTAGCCTGTAAGTGACACTGAATGTCCCTCTCCCCACACCTTCCCTTGATTATTTATTGATGGGGAGATTTTCAAAGGCACAAAGGCTAGGCACCTAACTCCCATCTGTGCCTTTGAAAATCAAATCTTCTCCTCTTTTCCCTCACCCCTCAATTTATTAAAACCTGTACTATTAGCCTGATTGCAGGAAGTGCTGAGCCTCTACTGAAATCAATGGGAGCAGCAGGCACTGAGCATCTTCACAAAACCCAGCCACATATGACTATGAAATGTCTGAATACAAAAGACACATTACATAAAATGTGCACTGAAATCAAAGCAGAAAGTAGACTGACTTACAGAACAACATATCCCATGGAGCAAATACGGTACACACAAGATATTCCAAGACTTGAGGTAAAGGTGTCTTTTGTTTGTTTTTGAACAATGAAACATGTATCTACTACATCAATGTATGAGCAATTTTTAAACAAGTCATAAGCTTCACAGATTTAGTTAAATGATATTGTCTGAACCTAATTCCTCTGCTAACTGTATTTCTTTTGCAGCTCATAAAATCTTATTTGTTCAACTTTTGAATATAACATGCACAGTGATAATAGTAAAAACAATTATACCTCATTATTAGAACAATATATATTAAGATCTTTTGTAATTTTCCGCATTTTTATGGAAACTGACACACTGAGGTCACAGCTAAGATACTATATATTAATTTCAATATAGCTAATACCTCCAGAATCCCACCAATTTACTCTTCACTGACAATGTTAAAAGCAAATGATTTATGCAGATCAATCACCTAGCTCATCAAGTCATACACTGACAGCCAGCCTTCATCATTGCTATTTAAAAGGCACTGCTGACAGAAAAGACCGACTCTTTGATTAAGGGCTCTGTCTGGCTAACCTTTTATTTGAAGAATGATTGCTGCTGAGTGACAAATACTTTTCCATTCATTTCAAGGCAAAGATATTGACATTCAAATTCTTGATGTCTACACTGAACAGATGCCACTGTTGGCAAGTGGCTGGATAGCAACAGCAGGTACACTACTACTCTGGGGGGCAAAAAACTGTACCATTGGCTCGAGTTAAAGGCTCTCAACAAGTGAAAGCTACAGATCTCTCAGCCAAATTCTCTCTCTTCAACAGTTATCATCAAAGAACATCTGTTTGTTGTTTCTCTCTAGTCCCCTTCTTGAAAGTGTCATAGCCTCACCTTGACCCCACTTTCAGTTGTATTGGATGTTATTACTAAAAATAAAGAACTCAGGAGTGAAGCGACCCCTTGCATGAGAAGGGCGTCCTCCCTTACACAACATCGCCAAACAACAGTGAGTGGGAAATCCCAAAGCAAAATCTGCTGCTTCCGCGCAAATGTGATTTCTGTTGACAGTAATGTAAAATGGAAGTTGCATTTGCAATATCACATACAAAATCAAAGCCAATATGTTTGTTGCTTTAAGCTGATCCTGTCACTTTCTACTTTATTGCTTTATAAAGGAAAAAAAGGTGAAAAACATTGGGGGTGGGGGAAGGGGAGAAGAGGGAGGAAGAAAGGTTGACCAAAGAAAATATCACAACAAGCTCCCTAATGCACTGAAGCTAATAGTGACTTGTTTCACGTTTTGATGGACATTACTTAATAATTTATAGATGTTCTCATTGAAAGCAATTTTTACTTTTGAAAAAAAATTAAAATATGTTTAAAATATCAAGGAATTTAGTCTTATTTTCCATAATCATGGGTATCAAAATTAATTCTTTTCATAAATGAAAATATCAACACTAAGCCAGTGATTTATTTATCTATATGTATATTTTTAAAGATTTGGCTTAGATACATAGCATTAATGCAGCATGCATCACAAAACAATTATTGATGGAGTTCCCTCACTTTTATACTTAAAGACAATGTTACAGACATTGAAGTTACAGACAGAAAACCATCTACAGTAACTCCTCGCTTAAAGTTGTAGTTATGTTCCTGAAAAATGCGACTTTAAGCAAAACAATGTTAAGCGAATCCAATTTCCCCATAAGAATGAATGTAAATGGGGGGGTTGGGTTCCAGGAAAAAAATTTTCACCAGACAAAAGACTATAGTATACAGTATAAGTTTTAAACAAATAATTTAATACTGTACACAGCGATGATGATTTTGAAGCTTGGTTGAGGTGGTGAAGTCAGAGGGTAGAAGAGGGTGGGATATTTCCCAGGGAATGCCTTGCTGCTAAATGATCAGGGGTAGCTCTATGTATTTTGCCGCCCCAAGCACGGCAGTCAAGCAGCCTTCGGCGGCATGCCTGCGGGAGGTCCGCCAGTCCTGCGCCTTCGGCGTACCCGCCGCCGAATTGCCGCTGAAACCGCGGGACCAGCAGACCTCCCGCAGGCATGCCGCCGAAGGCTGCTTGACTGCCGCCCTCATGGCAACCGGCAGGCCGCCCCCTGCGGCTTGCCGCCCCAAGCACGCGCTTGGTGCGCTGGTGCCTGGAGCCGCCCCTGTAAAAGATGAACTAGCACTCAGCTGAGCCCTCAAGGGTTAACCCATTGTTGTTAATGTAGCCTCACACTCTACAAGGCAGCACGAAGGGAGGGAGGGGAGACAGCATGGCAGACAGAGACAGACACACACACCTTGTGAGAGAGAGCGAGATGCGCATTGCCCCTTTAAGTATGCTGACACCACTCTAAGTACATTGCCTTTTTAAGTAGATCAGCAAGTTGAGACAGCAGCTGCTGCCAGCAAGCTCCCTCCATCCTGAGCCCTGTCATGTCCCCTCCCGCCCCTCCCCGGCTCTATGGAGATGGGGTAAGCAAGGTGCAGGAGCAGGGGGGAGGGGGACACCCTGACATTAGCCCCCCCCTTCTTCCCTCCCCACACAGCAAGCAGGAGTCTCTGGGAGCAGCTCCAAGGCAGAGGGCAGGAGCAGCACATGGCAGTGGGGGGAGGGACAGCTGAACTGCCTGGCAATTGATAGCCTGCTGGGTGGCTGCCGCACAGGGAACTTAGGGAAGCGGGGAGCTTATGGGGGGCTGCCAGTACACCCTGGTTCCAAGCCCCCACCAGCTAGCTCCAACAGGCTGCTCTTCCTGCAAGCAGTGGACAAAGCAGACGGCTGCCAAACGATGTTATAAAGGAGCATTGTGCAACTTCAAACAAGCATGTTCTCTAATTGATCAGCAACATAACAACGATAACCGGGACGACTTTAAGTGAGGAGTTATTGTAGTTCAGTAATATAATCAATTCCTTGTGCCACTGCAGCACTGTTCCTTAAAATGATATGTCCAGTCTAGTCAAGCCTCAGGAAATGGTGTTGCCACTGGTTCCTTTGAAAAAGACTATTCCACACTTTAATGCAATTCACCATTTTTCTAATAGTCAGCCTAAATTTAGTTCTCTCTTTTTCGTTACTCCAAAACTTCTATTTATACCCTCTTGTCCCAGCCTGAACAATTTCTACACTTTCCCACAATGTTTAGCACATGCGCCTCAAACCATTAATTGTATTAAAACAATCATATAAAACAGTTTTAAAATAACACTGAATAACAACATTCTAACCCCTTCAGAAATTAGCTAATCCTCAAATAGATACCACCTAGTGTCTAATTTCCTAAAGGATTGGGATCCAGTTAGGTGATGGAAGAAAATGCTGGGGAGAGAGGGAGGAAGTTCTGACCACTAAGGATAAGGCAAATCCAGGACTGGAGTGAGTCATGACCAGCCATGCCTCTCTTTGCCTTTTGTCCAAATATGACCCACTTCCCAACCCCTCCTCCATTTCTGGATCCATTAAGGGGAGGCACGTCACATCAAGAGCTGAAGCCATTCTTGGGGAAGAACAGACGCAAAGCACAGAGCAGATTCCTGCAAAGAGTCCGGGCTGATGTGCAAAGAGTAGGAGGCTTTCAGCCCTCTTGGCAGGGCAGGCAAAGAATGAGAGAGAAGAACATTATTAATAGTAATAATATTTAAATCCTTGAGCATCCAAGTAGACAAAAGATGCAATGAACAAATAGTTGAATGGTACCCCGCTGATTACCCCTGTCAATAGTTTGCTGGTCATCTTCTCTGAAACTTTTATAAGAAAAAGGAGATATCATAGTCTAAGGATGACATCACAAGCAAAACACAAAAAGAAACCACAAACAGGCAACAGCCAGCCTAGCAAAGAACCCTGAAAAGTGCCTTGCAATTCTGAACAGCAGCAACAAGGTACAGTAGCCAGAACTGCCTTAATTCACTTGCCCTAGCAGGAAAAACAGGGCTTGTCTAATGCAGCATTCCATTAAACTTAACACCTTTAAATGTGCAATCAGTTATGAAATGTTTTGCTTTGGTGCATGCAACAAATAAAGAAGTGCAGGACTGGAAATCTTTGTGTTTGTTTACCATTATTTAATAAACTACTTGATCATTATTCTGCACTGGCACTTTTCCATTTTATATAAAGAGTAATCTGTGATTGAACTCTAGGGCTGTCATTATAATCAAAAGGAAAAAGTGCTTTTAGGTTATTGTTGGCTCCCCTGCATGCTCTAGTAATACCATTCTTTTCCTTAAGCATCTTTGAATGAACTGTTTGAATATGTTTACTCTTTCATCTTTACAGCTTTGAAAACCTCAGACTTCGTATCTGATCTACAACAAAGCAATAAGGACTGCAAAGGTTGACAGCATGGACATAATTAAAGACTACTATCAATAAACTGCCATGTTGAACAATACTGTCTTATAATGCACTCGAAAATCAACTGTTTACATTCCAAACTATTTCACTGAACAGTTTGAACAGGTGCAGTTTGGATGGTTTTCATAAAAGATTTGCAAAACAGATATGAACTTTCTTATAATTCAGGGTGTAACATTAATGTTACACCCTGAATTATATACACACTCTCATTCTTTACCAATAGATTCCTATTAATTTACACATGGGAAATGCAATATGTAGTATATGATAGGGTTGTGAACATTTTTAATGATATTTCCAAAATAGGAAGCCAAGTATGTAAGGACAAACAAATCAGTAAATTGTGTTAAGAATTGGGCAGTTTGATTCTATTGTACAGTACATCATGAAACCAGCACTGACATCAACATGAGTTGTTATATGTGTTCTAATTTTCAGTTATTAGTGCAATGTTAAGATTGAGACTAACTGCAAAAAACTCAAGATTTTTTATGATTAACAAACTTAACCCTCTTTTCTTGCATGCAAGAATAAAAGAGGGTCTTTCACTAGATGACCTCATGCACTGTGAAATATTATTCAGCAAATGGCATTTATGTCCAGTATAGCAGAAAAAAATTGAATTTTAATCACAACACAAGCAATGCTTTTGCAGGAAAAGGCTACTAAGCAGTGCTTAACCTTAATCAAAGTCCAAGCTCTGTTAGAGGATATATGAGAGAGAAGCTTGCTACACAAAATCTAGAAAGGACTCCAAGCATGAGAGTGGTTAGGACCAGATGAACATTTTTCTCCCTCTCAGATTTCAGTGTATAAATTGATAGTTCGCATTCTGAATTGTACTCAAAACCTGCAAGACTTATTTGTACTGTCTTCCAACTGTGTGTGTTTAACTCCTATTTGCCTAGCGTGCAAGCATTAAAAAGGTTAGCTTTAAGGACTATTTGCACTAGTTAGTAAATACTATTCTAGTGAGTGGGATTGGATACAGAATATTTCCTGACATAGTTGTAGATAATACGAGTAGTAAGAAAGTGCATATCATCAAGAAATAGGAAATACAGATCAAATAAAATAATATACACACTTATTGTTTTATGTCTTTAGAAAATTTTCTTCCAAAACGTTAATGCACTGCCCTTTTGATTTGGGCCAAGGCTTTAAAAAAAATGACTAGTGATTTTAGGTGCCTTGGATTTTGAGTGTTCAACTGGACAAACCTTGAAATGGCCTGATTTTTCAGTTTATAGATGTCTTAGGGATCTGAAAAACATGGCCCTCTAAAGTGTGCCCAAGTTGGATTCTCCTAACTACATTTAGCCAATTATTAGAATTCATTTCATATAACTATGCTCTGAGATATTGTATTTAATTTTCTGACTAATTTTACACTATTAATATGTTTGCGTACTGCAGATACTTGGAGCCCTGGGCAACCATTCCAAGCTAGTACTACTAAAAAAAATATTAATATCAGAAGATTGTGGCATGAATGGTAATTCACTCAGTAAACAAATATCTTTAACCAAAAATGGAGCTGCTTCTCTTTAGAGGGTCAAATTAGCAGCAGTAGTATATAACTATACTCTTAACTGGTTTCCAAATTTTAACCAACTAAGGTCCTTGCTACTCAGATTTTTCCAAGTTAGAATTTGAAGCAGATATAAAATATCAGTAGTAGAAAGTAAATACTGTTGCTTATACATTGTTTTTAATCATGTTTGGACTTGAGCAGTACCTAATTAGAAGAGTGAATGGATTTTTTTCTAATTTTAAAAGAAATTGGAGAAAAAATATGAAGTTTTCACTTTTTCCACTGTGTTCTTCAACCAGCTATAAACCAGGTTGAAATTTTTCAGATTTTGAATTTTTAAATTTCAATTTTTTGAGAAAAAAGTGGGATGGAGCATATGTTTTTGTTTTGTTAAGTAGGGTTACCATACGTCCGGATTTCCCCGGACATGTCCGGCTTTTTGGTCCCCAAATCCCCGTCCGGGGGGAATTGCCAAAAAGCCGAACATGTCCGGGGAAATAGGGAGGCTAGGCTCTCCGAATTTGTGTGTGTGGGTCGCCCGCTGTGACATCATCTCTGTGCGACACTCGGCTCCTGCCCGGAGCATGCTGGGGGCTGTAGTCCGGCCGGGCCTCACGCTCCAGGGAGAGCCGGGAGAGGGGAGCGGCCGAGAACTACAACTCCCAGCGGCCCCTGCGACGCGACCAGCCTGCCCCTGTGAGGCAGCAAGCCGTCGGGGGAGGGGGGGCGCGGGCCCCTGTCCTTTGGGTGGGGGGTGTCTCTGGGCGCCGCTCGGCAGCCATCGCAGGGCTGGGGGGCGCCCCCGGGTGGGGGGGGGCGGGTGTGGACGCCAGCGCGTTGCGGGGAGCCGGCACTGTCCGGATTTGCGTCCCCCTGGGGCTGGAGCTGCGCCCCCGGCCCTGGGCACCCGTCACGGGGCAAGCTGGAGGGGCCGGGGCGGCTGGAGAGCCTGGGGCATGAGAGGAGCCGCTAGTCGAGTTGAGCTGCCTGGAGGATGTGGTTGGGGTGTGTCTGTCTGCGGGGCAGGATCCCGCCCTTCCCCCCCGTGTCTCCGTTTACTTTCCTGAATGGAACTGGTTAGGGTTACCATACGTCCGGATTTTCCCGGACATGTCCGGCTTTTTGGGACTCAAATCCCCGTCCGGGGGGAAATCCCCAAAAGCCGAACATGTCCGGGAAAATCCGG
>NW_020664498.1:4793219-4819927 GCF_002925995.2 Terrapene triunguis
CCCCCCCCCCCCGGCAGCTTAACTGCTGCCTGCTTCAGGCTTCCCGTGAATCAAATGTTCGCGGGAAGCAGGGGAGGGGGTGGAGTTGGGGCGGGGGCGGGGCCGGGGCCCCGTGGGGTGTCCTCTTTTTGGACACTCAAAATATGGTAACCCTATGTTAAGTTTCACTAACTTTTCCCCCAATCCAACTCCACTAATTAAGCACTGGGAAGGATTCCTAATATTACATTACCAAGAGCAAAGCTTCAGATTCTTAGCAGGAGGTAATTAAAACTGTTGGATGGCACAAGTTTATAAAGTGCTTTCTTTGAACCAGTAAAAGTTTTGCTTGAAAAATCTGCTAAGACTGCACTTTTGAGAATTTTATTTCTTAGCACTTACTTGTCATTTTCTTTATCTGGTTGTCTTACTATTTTCAGACTGACAGCAGCAAATAAACAATGGGATAGAAAGATATAGAAATGTTGATCACTGGTTTACTTTTTGAATTATAAACGAAACAGAATGCATATCATTTACATTATTACAATGTGTCATATGCCTGCAATATTCCTTTGCTTACTCTATAATGTAGTCTACTCTTCATCTTTCTCAAATAGGCCTATGTAGTGTAATTTGAAACATGTAATAATCACTAGTTTCCTGGCAGTTATTTCTAAAGTAAATAACATTATTATTTGCTTTTTGAATTAAGTGAACTGTAATAATGCAAAAAATAAATAAATAAAGACGGTATTTATTCACCAACAGTTTAGAACATTATGCATTGTACACACTAAAAGAAAATATACTAACTTGACCACCACTATTCATTTAATTTCAAAATTATGCCTTTCATTTTCAGAAGAAAATAAAAGGAGCATAGAGAGGAAAATAACTCTTCAATATGCCATTAAAAATAAGTGCAAAATAAATTATGGTTTAGGGTTTGGGAAAACTATAATAATTATTGCTTATAAAAATCTATTTAAAAACTTTAAATTGTGTTAAGAGAAATAAAAAAGTTGGGTTTAATCTTGAAGTTACAAAGGTAAGAGTTGATTACTGAAAAAGTGTTTTATTTTTATTGTTTGTTTTTAACCAGAGAGTTGGCAAACTTGGTAATGGTATAATTTATGCACTAGGGGCCCAATTCATCTCCTAGTAAAGTCAATGGAAAGATTTCATTGGGATTTGGAAGAGACCCTAGAATGCTAGCCCAAGATCCTATAGTAATCAATAGCATAAAGAAAAGAGATTCAATTCTGCCCCATTTCCTAAGGTCTTACTCGTTTTCAGTTTCATTGTTAACCAAAATTTCAGATATTGGCCCTAACCTGGGCAAATTTTATGTTGACTGGACAAGCTGGAGATGCTAGAACCTTTGAGAGATTGTGTAAGATCTAATATTTTAGACCTTAAAAATTAATCTGATGACATTAAATCAGGTGATATTTCATATTCTGAATCTTAAATCAACCTAATAGTGTGTACTAACACAAAGTCCCCATCCAGCATACCCTGGGAGACAATATTCAGCCTACAAGTATCTCCTCACTGCCCCAAGGAAGACCTTCACTACATTCAGCAATTTGCCTTCCTGAAATGCCATCTGCCTGCCTCCTTTGGATTAACAATACCTATGTTAATGCTAATCTTTGTCTAGTCCCTAAATTTTTTGTACGTGCCCATGCTGTGCCTACAATATCTTTTTGCAACATCTAACTATCTTACCTGTCGTATTCTGTTCTTACATGAAGACAACAGGAGCCCCTCTTCCAAAGAGGCGGGGTCATAGCTGTATTATTAGAACAGATTAGAAAAAGGAAAAAATAACTAATTGAAGCCTTCTTCATTTGAACCATATAGTCATTTTATTAACAATTAGTTTCACCATCCTGGGTAACACAAGAAAGTTGCAGAGAATAATAAATTTGATGGAAAAGTCTTGCTAATTATTCCCTTCATTCTCCAGCCATTGCAGTATTGCTCTACAAATTATATTTGCTAGTGATTTGTCCAGTTTAGTTGTAAATATCTAAATTAATGAGGCTTCCATTTTCCATTGGAAGATTAGCCCACAGTCTCACAGATCTTTTCTCCCTTTTGATTATTCATCCTAAATTCACTCTGTTTTATTTTCATCTTATTACTCTTTGTTTTGAGCATGGGAGCCACCCTGAAAATTTCTTCATTCTGGGGTTCTTACAACCTTGTGTTTACACTTGTAAACAGCATGTAAAGAGAGTGTGCCAGTCACAAAAAGAAAGAAAAGCAGCCAACCATGTTCCAACTGAAACTTTCCTCAATAAAGATTATTCACATTTCACCTTTTCAAGATATACCATACTCAATTATGTACCTTTTTAAGCAAACATGTACCAGTTAAACAAGAAAAAAAAATGGAGAAAGAAAATGAGCTAGCAATAAAGAGTAATTTACAAGGGAAATTTAAGTATCATTTTAAAATTCTAATTGAATATTACTTAATCTTTTGGAGAAAATATTCTGACACACAATATCCTGTAATGTTTTTTGTTAAAAAGCATTAACCTCCTTCATACTCATAATAATGCTAGGGCAAAATAAATATGTATATCAGCATATACAAGTATAGAGAACGGGCATTTTAACAGAACAGAATTATGGCCATCACAGCAGTTTGTGGATAAATTATTAGGTTTATTACTACAAAAGTAGTTTGAATGGAAGTGTTCCAGCTGTTATATCTGATCACCAGAACACTGCCAATTTTGTCCGCCAGATAGTCCTTTTGTGCATTGGGAACTTGTTGCAATTAAGGGATTTGTTCACTTCTTTATAATTCTGTGATTTACAATGTTTTCTTATAAGTAACAGCCCAATTGGGTGTATCACATTCAGCTCCTTTATTCAATTTTGCAACATACTGCACCTCGAGGAACTAGCAAATACTTTTTGCACTAGAACCTCAATTTTGTGTCTTTCCCATTGTGCTGGATGCATTTAGAATACTAAACCACTACGTTTGAGAGAAAATAATGGCTAGAGCAAACTGTAATAAGTTTTTAGCAGAATTCAGTTTAATGGGACATTTGTGCTACAGTAATTCCTCAATATTTTCAGAAACGTATTTAAAATTACAGCCTATCTAAATGATTCATTGAACTAGAATTATCAGGTTTTGAATTACCTACATTTTCAGTTGAACTGAATAATTACTAACTAAACGAGATACCTAAAAACATAAAACAATATTTGCAATCAAATAGAAAAGCATTAAACATGTAATGTAATAAAAGTCACTCTAGCCATTAAAATAACATACACAATTATATAAATATATTCTAATTACTTTACACTTAATCAGCTCCTTTTACTCCAGAGGATCCCAAAGTTCTTTACATATTGCAAAATTGAAAGAAGAATTATTTGACTAAAGTACAGCCATGTTTCAGCTGTAATATGACAGCTATTTTATACTGCACAACATCACTCTACAAGTATATAGGACTGGAAGTAAAGAATACTATATCTAACAATGTACGGAAGGAATTTCAGTAGGTATAAGGTACTTGCCCAAAGTGTACTTGGCTAGGCCACTTAGTCTAACTCATCTACTTTTACAAAAACTCTCTTTGAATATTTCAGGTTAGTACAAATAATTAGCATCTCAGCTTTACATCTAGACTGTATATATCAAACAGCATAGCACCCCACCAACACCACAGGGGGGTAAATCGACTCAGATGGAAGGCCTCAGCTACATAACCAGTAAATATCAGTTCCAGCAGAACCTTTGGTTTTCCTTGGCGGTGTCTTCGAAGTGCTAACCAGCCCTAATCCTGTTTAACTTGTGATATCTGTCAGGATCGCAGCACAAGGTGCTATGGCAGACAAATTTATAGCCAATTTACAGTAACTATGAGCTTTCGCATTCCAATGTAGCAGACAAGGGAACATCCCTCATAAGAAAAGACAAGTGATTTGGCACCACAGAGCCAAAAATGTCATTTGGAAGAATAGACCCACTGACTATAATACACTGCACTTTCCTACAGTCATGCCCCTCATCTTTCTACAATCCTGTGGATACAGAATTTATTATGGACTATAGAATTTTAAAAATCTACACACACAAAATATAGCTAACCAGTATACACGCAACAAGTATTTAAGTAACACTGTCTGCAGGTACAGTCAAGTAAAATGTGTAACACTTCTGCATCTATTTAATCTACAATATTACATAAAGTCACAACCTATGATGGCACTGGGAAAAGCCAACAGCAGTGTCAAGAACAAGTCTTGCACATAGCACACAGAAACTATCAGGACTAATATAAACTATGCCCAGTAATCTAGCAATACTGTAGACATCTTTAACAAACAGCTATTCCCCAATCATAATGGTACTCTTTTTTGCACACTGCAAATCTCTATACGTATACATGACAGTCAACAAATGAACGGATCACAGACACAAACACTGGATGTAGAAGAGCATTCTCCATTTTGATATATCAGCATAATCTCAAATTGTCAGAACTATTCATATGAAATAGATATATCAATTCAGGGCAACTGTACCTGCATCTCCCCTCCACAGTCCCTCGAGAACACCCATGCTAGGCTCCCAGCTCCTTGGCCATCAACTCTCTTGAGCAGAGACCCACGTCTCTCCCTCCTGACCGAGGCTTTTTCAGGGTGGACAGTTCCCTGCCTACATTGTGATATCCCCAACTAACTCGACTGCCTAAACAGTCCAGCATCTGAGCTTTGCTTTCTCTCTCTCTCTCTCTCTCTCTCTCTCTCACACACACACAGGTTATGCCCAGTGTATTGCCCACAGTTACAAGTTACCACCAAGCTCTTTATAACCAAACATATTTATTCTTAAGATGAAAGCACCACAGAGAAGACATTTTAAAACAATAAAAGAACCCACATGCATGCTAAAAAGCTTACTAGAGGTCACCCCAGCTCCAACCTCTGTCTTTGGTAGGTAGGGTGACCAGATGTCCCGATTTTATAGGGAAAGTCCCAATTTTTGGGTCTCTCTCTCTTATATAGGCTCCTATAACCCCCCACTCCCTGTCCCGATTTTTCACACTTGCTGTCTGGTCACCCTATTGGTAGGTGTCAGTCCTTCAAAACTCACAATTGGGTTTTCCATGTGGCCACAAGTTCATAACTGTCTCATATTCAGAACCAGAACACCCATGACCAGTCCAGCCTTTTTTAAAAAATAAAAAACAGCTTGGCCATTCAATTTTGGCTTTACATAACAAGTGATCAACACATAATGGCCCATTTCCTCCAGGCACAGTTCAAAGGCTGGGTTTTTGCATAACTTAAGGTGGGGAATTTGCATTCACTGCCCCCTAGATAGTCACATGGCACACTTTTTGTTCCAAAAGTCCATTCCTGTCTAGCCCATTGTTCAATATAGTCCTTTGAACTCCCAGGCCTCACATCTGCCCCTCCACAAGGTTACATACAATCCCACTCCACAATAATATAAAGCATTCATTTAATACAATAGACCCCAAAGATACATACACTTAAATTCAATAAACGCCTCCCAAGGATATTGCAGGAAATTGCCATATCTGTCACAACAGGTATCACATTCTGGGTAAAAAAAACTGCAGCTGAAAGCCTTGGAGTTTTAGCCATTACTGTGTTAACATGGAGCAGCTGCCAATTATTCTACTAAAATGTGCTCTTCCCCAACTGTTACCCGTGTGCTTTAAATGGCTACTATAAAATCCTCTGCTCTGAATGGCTGTTGTGTTAAGAACTCCTCATCTGTACACTCAAAAGAAAAGATGGTCATCTCAGCTTCTGAGTAGAAACAGCCCTATTGCCATATCTGGAGTTTTCGTTGAGATCCACACGCACCAAAGCTTAGGAGGGCTTGACTCAGGGTTCCAATTCTAGGCTCCCACTTTTAAAAAACAATTGAATTTAAAGAAGCGTGGATCTTAGATGTTAGTATGAAGTGGAAAACGAAGCGGTAGAGACAGAGACTCAACTTCCCTTAAGATGCAAGCAGCGGCAAGTGAGATGAGAAAAATAATCCCATGAAAAGATTGTGTAAATCCTCACACTCTGCTTAGCTAAGGACCACTACTAATTATAGTCCAAAGCTCAACATACGGTACCCCTAAGAAACACCTGAATTGCCATTATGCAAACCAGACTCCATCCCTAACTAGGCACACAAACAACAGCTTTACTGAGAAATTAAGCAAAGTTTATGGGTCAGTGATTTTTCAACATCAATGTTATCTAACGAAAGAGCATCTTGGCATCACTGTCGTTAAAAAAAAGATAACTATATTTGTGTGGGATGGAAACAAGTTGGGTCTGTAAAAAGGGAGAGTGGATAGACAATATTAAACTGTTTGTAAATTCCTTTATAAAGCATCTTCAGAGAACACAACACAATCATGATCATCTACTTGCCCGGGGTAACTGTTGTCAACCAATCTGACATTTGAATATTATCATTTGTACTTCCGCCTGAGGATCTGAAGATGTCTTAGGATTCACAACAGCCCTGAATATTAAGTATTATACTTCCTTTTTCTTACAGATTTGAAAAAACACACAGGTGAAGTGATTTGCCTAAAGATCGCATAGACCGTCATTGGGACAGCAAGGAACAAAACCAAGAATGCCTGACTTCCATGAAAGTGCTTTCTCTGCAATTCTCCATATTTCTGTACTGTGGCTTGCTGCCACAAAATCCTTCCTCCAGGCTCTTCTGCTATAGTTGTTCTAACTGATGTTGCCTGATTTTACCTGTGTCTGATATAGACTCTGCCTGACATATGTGGGAGATGCAACAAATTTTCCATTTTTGGCTTTTGGTGCAATGAGAATAGAAGAAGAGAAACCTTGCAGCAGTAAGTATGACATTCCCCCTTTTCTTAAAGGTACTGATAAATACACACACACACACACACACTTTTATACTCTTTAGAATGAAAGACAGTGTGCCCCATATAATACGCTTCAATAGGTGTCCGTCCCAAAATGTGCATAGAATGAATATGTAAAATTGTATAGATTATAGTGATCTCCATGGAGAAGGAATAATGAATATCTAGAGGGCCTTGGTATCTGTACTGCAGCATTGCAGAAAATTCGATGCAGACATTGTCCCTGAAGTGCTACAGAGTTTTAGGAGTCCATTTATCAGGACTCTACAGAGGCTTCAAAGCTTCCACTTGCACGAACACCAAGTATAACCATAAGCTTAAACAATAAAGAACATGTAATGGACCTCAAGAATTATGTCTAGGAGATACTAAACTGATAACATCTTCTGATTTTTGGTATCCATTCTCAAGTGGAGGCTTCTTGTCACTTGCAGATAATCACCACACTATCTTGGGTTACTGGGTTTACTAGTTCAAATGGAATAGCCTTAGCAGACTTTACTGTCCAGACTTTGTTCCGCAAAGACAGTCTCTTCCTTTGGTTACTGTTCTGGGCCCATTGTCAGAGATGTTCATCTAATACATTCCAGTTTGGCTTGGTAGCCATAAGTAATGTTGTGAGCCATATTGGTTTTATATGGGGCTAGCTAAGCAACTACACCCATTTTATGGAAGTAGCACAGGATATTTTCCTTCCCTACCACCAGCATACTATGTTCTGCCTTCACCATCATGTCAATATACATTCCAATATACTTCAGAGCAGGAATGGTCTTTTATTGTGTTTCTACAGTCCCCAGCACAATGGGTCCCAATCTTTTTGAGGTCTACAGATACTATAATACAAACATACAAACAACAGCAGCTGCTTTCCATAGCCTACAAAAATAGACCACACTCCAGCCTCAATTATTCTGTTGCCCTGTATTAGCTCAGATTGGCTAACAAGTTCGGTGCATAGGGTTTGCTAAAGGTGTGCTTTCCGTCTGAAAATATGAGATCTTATAGTAAGTTACTAGTCTTTCTTTAGAGAACAGACAGATTTCTCCAAATCAATTCTTTTATTCCACATTATAGCGGGGATAGGTAACATCAGAGTCTGCTGGCACTGACAGTGTCCCCATCAAAACTGCACAAAAGGTTTTCAAAACAGAATTCAGAAAGGTAATTTGTCAATACTTATGTTGTAAACTCTGGGGCAGGGACCATCATCTTGTTCTATGTTTGTACAGAGCCTAGGACAATGAGGCTCTGGTTTATGACTTGGACTCCTAAGTGCTACCACAATACAAACAGATAACAATCATGCCATCTAGAAAATGTATTCAATGCAAAGACTGTCATTAAGTAACAGTGTGAAATCTTATTGCCATGTAATAAAGAAAAGCAGTACTAGAAAACAAATGATAATCTACCAATAGTTTTTTGGGAGCTCCCCCACCCACTCTTTTAGTAACAGTTTCAAGTTTTTTTTCCTGCATATTTCAGTTAGCAGTCTAAAGGAGATGTGTACATACAGCTCTAACTGGGAGGAAGCAATCATCACTTTCTGTGCAGAATTCTAATTGCATGCCCTCAAAAGAAATGAAACATACTGAAGGAGATTTTTTGAGAGGGGTAAATTTCTAGTATCTTATTTTGGATTTCAAGTACATTCCAAATTGTGGTAAATGGATTAATCTCTGAAAATACATGACTCACTTGAAAATGAAATGTGATCTACATGAATATGGAAAAGAATACTAATAGTTACTCAGAAATGACAAATTCATCAATCAGAAATGACAAAAACAACATAGGAGCATAAAAAAAGTAATTAGGCAAAACCAAGTGTAGTATTCAGAAGATACTGTTCAGTTGAAAGCTGAATGCAAATCAACATTTAAATGTTTTAAATCTACATATTCAATGTTAGCTTGCCAGTTTAAGGCCCAGTTCATCACCAAAAAATGTATATAGCTGGTTGTCTAAGGCCTATATAGCTTAAGGTAAATTGCAGCTTAAGGCTTGATGTTAGGGGAAGCCCTGGCCCCACTGAAGTCAGTGGGAGTTTTGCCATTGACGTTAGCTAGGATTTCATCTACTGAAAAGTACTGAGGACACATTTATGTGATCCAGAATTACCAAACACTAACCCCATTTTGGGATTTTCTATTTTTCCTTTATAAATAAAAGTCTGACTCTTGGGGGTAAAGACCTTGACAAGAAAAAAAAGTGACCATTATCCTGGCACTTATTAATTCACTATAATCCTTGCATCCTTTGAAAAAGAAATAATTCTTAAGAACCACAATGGCAGCAAAAAATCACCTGCATAGACTGAAAGAGTAAATCAGACCCATATACTGGGCAGGTTAAAAGTGCAATTAAACATAGGAAAATGGAAGAAGTGTCCTGCAGTGTGTTAGGATATCGGATCTTAAATCTCCCCCCCGATGAGAACCTAAATTTTGCCCACCTTAAGCATGGCTCAAGACACATTATAGATACAATTTAGCCCACTGGAGTAAGTTTGGCCTTGGCTTAAGGCAATAAAATGGTTCTTAGGAGATCTAAATTCAATTTCAACCTCAGCCAGAGGTCCTAACCTTGGGCAAGTCACTTAATTTTTCTACATCTCAGATGCAATGTTTTGCTTTTATTTTGCAGCCCTGTCTCTCACTACCTGTCTAGTTAGCCTGTAAGCTTTTAGATAAGAGACTGTCTGTTACTTTGTGTATATACAGTGCCTAGCATAATGGGGTCCTGATGTTGATTGTATTATGGTAGCACCCAGAGGCCTCAAACAATAAAAATATGATTCTGTAATTTATGACACATCTATCAACTCCTGAGGAGGTGGTGGTGGCAGCAACAAACAGAGAAGAATTCCTGAGAGATGATGCAGGGTCGTCTCTTCTCAGTACTGCCAACGTTTTTTTTATTTTGAGCTTGTAACTGGCATTTATCTTAAAGCCCGTTCTCCTGGGATAATGTGAATCTCGGCTTCCTTTTATATATACATTTTCAACCTTCAGGGCTGTGAAGAAAACCCTGAAAATGGGAGCAGAGTGCACTCTACAGGCTCAGAAATCAGAAGCCAAATAAAAATAACCCAAACGTTTTTGTTATTTTTTTTTAATAAATCAATCTCATGATTTTGGGGGCCTGATTTAAAAAAAAAAAAAAAAGTCAAACACGTGGGGTTGGCAATACTGTTAAGTTTTTTACTTCCATGTGAATGAGTGATGCCAGGAGTTGCAGATAAACAACAGTTCCCTTACCCCAGCCACGCCCCTTTTCCCATTTGTATTTAAAATGACTTACTCTATAAAATAATGCAACTCATCAATACATAGTATTTGATGAGCTTTAAGCATGTGCAGGTGTACCATTAATTCCTATTCTTTCATTATAGAATATAATCTGCTCATGTGGCTTATAACTGATCTATTTGTGTATTTACTTAAATTGGAAAAGTCCAATAAAATATTACAAATATTACAAGCAAGATTGAATTATCTGAAATATCTTGTTTTCAGAACATACAGAGGATCAGCCAATTGTAGATCTGTTGGTTTGGGCTGTTAACTTGCTAAACTAAACTAGTTAAACATGTAGGTTTATTTTATTGTATTTTAAAATTACCTACTTTTAAAAAATAACACCATCAAGATTGCCACAGCAAAAGGGAAAAAGCTGACTACACAATCAAAAACCCAAAGGACCCAATTTCTTCGTAAAGTACCTGATGGACAATGTGACAACCTGATTACCTTCCACCACCAATTTTTAGAACATGTGAAAAATACTGTATGCTGCTTGCTCCTATGTGGTCCAAGATGACTCATAAATCTTCCTTTATCTCCTTGTGGTGTTAGCAGAAAAGGATGAGTTGCTTTTTTCCATCTCATTCACATGTCTATCTGTCTGTTACCTGTGCCCTTGAGCAAAGATTACTGATGCCCTGCTTTTGATATATGACACATCACATGCAGCAGCTTTTCATCAAGTGAATTAACCTGGAAAAATGCTAACCTACCTGCCAGTTGCTTCCAAACTTTCCACAATTTCTTTGTGTACTTCCTCCCTGACACACAGCACGCAAGGCATGCCAGAACAAGGTTACCAAACACAGCAAATTACAGTATCTATGCAACAGCATTATGCAATAATTGGCTGAAGTATGCCACAGAATATTTACTGTCATAAATGATTCAAATTCTAAAATACCCTGCTAACCTTTTTCACAATCTGAAATGCTTATATGCTTAAAAATAGAGGATGCAACATCATGCTTCGGTGTCCCCAGATTATTTGCTCAGAGCCATGTACGAAGACTGCAATTGGTGTAATGTATTTTGATATGGTTATAGAAACAATTTTGCAATGCTAATCAATATAGCATGATTAGTCAGAACACTGTATATTCTGCCTGGTTTTTCCTTATAACTTACAATATACAAATATGTTCCAAAAGCTTTAACAAGTATTAAACCTTATTGCAATGACTGCATTACGTGCTGGGGTCTTTTTTTTTTTTTTTTTTTTTTTAATTTTTTAATTTTATGCTTTTTCACATTTTTTTTTTTTTTACTTCTTTTTTTTTTTAAATAAAAGACCTGACATGTGTAGTGTGTTATGTCCCCTCTCTGTGCTTTCAATCTTGCATTTCCAAGATGTCAATTAGATAACTATTACCTTATTAATTAGCAAGACTCTCACAAGTTAACACTAACCTCTCTGACACAGTGCTATTCTTTTGCTTAAGTATATTTTGGTTTGTATGTAAATTGGCTCAAAGTCCTAACTGATTACTAGTATGCTCCAAAAGAAGCGTCAGAACTTTATTTCTAGAGTGCCTCCCAACTTTCACATGCAGTGAGAAATTCCTAATGGGTTTCAGTTGAAGGGAACAAACACAGTTACAATACACATGCACCTTTCTAGAAAGAAAAATAGATAAAACTCTCTTATTTCTTTCTTACATTAGTTTTTCAACTTATTATATCTTTTAATGAAAGCAGTGACTGAAACATATAAACACTGATATACAATTCCCAATGAATTGGCCTAAGAGTAACTTGTAAAAATAGGATTAATGGTACAAAGCATGTACTATATAAAAATTGCCTGTAGAGAAAAGCATTAAGCAATTACAACTCTAGCACTGAAGGCTCTAATATTATAGGGTAATATTTCCTTAATGTTAGACTTCATTAACCCTAAAATAATCTCTCATAAATTTTGCTGATTTTTAAGGAGAAAAAAATAAATTATGTTTATTAAACTACTGAATATGTTTATGAAAACAAGACATAATCTAGTGCCATAAACTTCTTGTCTTTATCTGAATAATCAAGAAGCTCATAAATAAAATATCACATAACAAAGTGAGTGTTAAAATTCATTACCGTAATAGCCCTGTTCATGATCTATTTCATTAACACTCCTCCTCTCCTAGAATAAATGGGTTCTTTGGTCTAGCAGAGCAAGGCCATTTACAAGACAAAATACTGAGCTGCTTTTTCTCATTTTCCCTTATCTGTTCTATTCCTAACTTTCTAAATTAATTCTTCCCTTAAATCTTATTGTTGCTTCCAGTGTAACTCACAGCACATTAGAGAGACTTGGAAGAAATATAAGCAAAGAAATGGGTCTATAGAGTATAAGTTAATTAGGGGTCTTAGTGACTAGTGATGAGATTTGATGGCATGTAGTTCTGGAGTGAATTTAAGCAGCTTAGCTTCATTTAAAAGGTTTGAAAATAAAATACAAATACACCTCTACCCAGATATAATGCCACCCGATATAACACGGGTTCGCACACAACGCGGTAAAGCAGCGCTCCGGCGGATCAGCGCGTCAGCTCCCAGGCGCGGCGCTCCGCCTACTGCCGCCGGTGAGTGTGGGGAGGTTGGGGAAAGGACACCCCCCCGTACTCTCCTGTGGCGGGAAGTGGAGCACCGTGGCTGGGAGCTGGTGGAGTGGAGCAAGCTGGGGCTGGGCTGCTCCGCTTTCCGCCACGACCGGTGAGTGCCTGTCAGGGGTCAGTGGATACGGGTCAGGACAGTCAGGGGACAGGGAGCAGGGGAGTTGGGTAGGGGGTGGGGTCCTGGGGGTGATTAGGGATGGGGGTCTCTGGAGGGGGACAAGGAGCAGGGGGGCCAAAGCAAGCTCGATATAACGCGGTCTCGCCTATAGCACGGTAAGATTTTTTGGCTCCAGAGGACCACATTATATCGGGGTAGAGGTGTAATAGAAATTCAAAGACAATACATATAAATCTAAGATAGCCTGTTAGAAGAAACTATACATGGCTGCACAACGATTATATCCTACAACAACGCTTATTCCCAAACAAAAAACTTTGTTGGCTAACGGTCACATTTGGGAAGTGCCATTCTAAACATGTACAATTAAAAAATAAATATTAGTAACCATAAATACTCATCTGTTAAGGTTAAGTATAAAATTGGGACACCAAACTTAACATACTACCCATTAACATCTCATTCTGTGTGCACAACAAAACACCCTTAACAGGCCATTGTGGTGATGCCAACCTCCACTCTTTCCTTTGTTAGAGTGTGATCCCTGGAACTCCTACGCGGGCAACTGGAGGTTCACAAGATCAGATCCCTAATATAGTAAGATCTCTTCAGTTTGAGGTGAAGAGCTTTTTGTCAAGGCTCTAAGAATGTTAGAGACTATGGTTATTGTGGTGAATTTTTTTTAAATGCCAACAGCGTAAGCATGCCACTTCCCTCCTCCTATCTTCCCATCATAATACACGTCCCAAAGGGTTTAAGGAGTCTACAGAGTACATAAACTTACATCTTCAATTTGTAGAGTGATATAGTCCTAGGAGCTTTACATACTTAGCTCCACCACCTCAGTATTTATTTATATTTGCATAACTCTGGTCTCATCCATTGTATCAGTACTTCAATACCACTGTGACATTGTGCAGATTAATCTGCACAGAGTCTCAATAAACAATTGGGGATGATGGTCTTTTCTATGCTGTTGTTCCAGTTAAGAATTTGGAATACTTATTTTTCGGCAGCCAGTGTATGGCTGTAAAGCAGAAAAGAGTTTGCTCAAGCATTACATGATTAAGAACAACAGTGGTTGCGGTCACAGATGAGAGGCAGGAGTTTGTTACAAATTAATATGGTTCTTTCAGAGTCTCTTTCTTATCTTCCTCCAAAGCATCAGTACTGTGGCAAGGGTGTTGTATTTTCAGGGGGGGTTGTTTTGTTTTTTGTTCCTGTACAGATAAATTTGTAGTCTACGTATGTTCTTCGCACTAACATTTCTCAACATTAGCTACTAGCTAACAATTCTATAGTTTTGCAATAATAAATAACTTCTAACCTATCTTACTCTTATTTAAAAAAAACTTGACAAAGAAGCAGCCAAAGGGTACGTAAGGGCCACGAAGTACAATATATAAACCCTGTGTAACATCCCCCAACTTCATTGCTCTCAGTCTCACGCCAACCCCAATGTCATCTCCTGCTTGTCATGACCATGCGTTCCTCTGCACCATATAGGTTTTCAACATTTAAATATGTGAACATGGATTTCCCCCCCCAAAAATACCCCAATAAAATGTGTGAAGGGGCAGGGCATGGAGGGGATAGAAGAGTGAGTGGATGGTAGCCTATGTCTGGGGAAGGCATTGTGAGGAAGTCACTCAAAATAGCCACTAATCAAAGTAAAATAAATATCTCAAAGTTTGTAAACCTAATTTTCAAATGGCATAAAGCAATAACAGACAACTCTAGTAATTCCTGAGAAATACAAATGCTGAAATCAAGCTGGAATTTTAGTGAGGATGTGGGAGGAGGTTTGGATTTTAAAAGCATACACATCACTATTTTTAGTCACATTTCATTATGGTTAAATATTGATATAGTTTATATTGGGTTGATAAATTTGTAATAGATGCTATAAGCACTTTACAGATATGACTACCATGTGTGTTATAGATAGTTGCCACCTACTGATCTGTGGAACTAAATCAATAACAATTGGTAAATCATATATTAAAATATTTATTAATCAGTGATTTACTTCTTATAAACTGCATATGTACCCTTAATATAAAGTGTGACAATATTTTTCCTCTATTTTTAATCCTGACTGTTATGTAATTAACACTCTTCAATAGCTATAGAAAATTTTCAGTAGTCCATTTCCCTTGGCTGTGGTTCTCTCTCTCAATCATGTCCAAGAGCTATTTGAATCACACACTGCTCTGTTGCCCATTACTGAACAGTAACTCCTCTGACACACAGTTAGGAAGTACATATGAAGTGAGAAGCAGCTTGGGGCAGACTTTACTGAAAGAAACAAATATTTCATTTTTCTACCAAGTTCTGTGAAACTACTGATATTTTACATTACACCTCTACCCCGATATAACGCGACCCGATATAACATGAATTCTCATATAACACAGTAAAGCAGTGCTCTGGGGGGGGCGGGGCTGCGCTCCGGCGGATCAAAGCAAGTTCGATATAACGCGGTTTCACCTATAACACGGTAAGATTTTTTGGCTCCCGAGGACAGCGTTATATCGAGGTAGAGGTGTATTTAATGGTTTGGGACCATCCCATTGGACAGAAAGGTCCCCTCCCATCATGCCATGCTGCCACAGTTGTAAATCCGCAGAGGCACCTAAGCTGGATCCCTCCTTGTTTTAAGAGAGATTGGGCTGGCAGTAAAACAGCCTCTGTGAGGGATCTCAGCTGCACGTCCCAATACTAATACTCACCTGCACACAGGATCAGCATGGAAGGTGAAAGTCTGAATATTTTGAGCAAGGGAGAAGATAGGTGCTAGAGAAGAGGCATTGCCGTGGACTGTGGCACTGATTCTGTACTGAGAAACACACCTGCACAATGAGCTGCAGAATAGAGACCTATGACTAACAGTATCCCGGCACATGACCCGCCCTGTGATGAAGGTGATTTTATCTTCAAGCTCATCAAAAAAAGTTCTGGGATGAAGGAAAGCAAAAAGGACAGAGTAACAATAATCACAATCAAACCCCCACTGATGAATGAGTTAAGGGACCGAAACTAATGGACCAAATTGTGGTATTTACTATGTGGAAGGGTTATCCCCATTGATGTGTATTGCAGCAAGAACTAGGGCGAAGGGTGAAAACATGCATTTAAAAATGTAGACTTTAAAAAAAGCTTGTGGATAGCACCTGACATCTAGTAAGTCAGTTGTCTGTCTTAATATAGGAAAGTCATTATTTACAAGTAACTAATACTAGCAACTGTGACAAGTAAAAACAAAAAGCCCATAAAAATACTGTGTGATTAGACTGAAAGAGAATGTATTCAGTGTTTTGGATGAAAAACATTTAGGCTGACAATTTATTGTAATACAGCTTGCATTACATGTTGGGAAATGAAAAATTTTAAAAGCTCAACCTCATCTTCAACTTTTACTGAGAAAATGGAGACTACATTACTTTTTTTAAAAGCACGAACTCAAGTCATGGCTATTTGTTGAGTATTTTGGATTGGTGCCAATGACTGCCATAATTGCTATGTGAAATAAATGTGCTATTTCTCCCACCTCTGAGTGTCTTTCCAACAAATCAGCAGACACTCCAATTCCAAGATATCCTAAAGTGATATAATATGGCCAAAAGCATATCACTTTTTTATTCCTTTATACGCCATATTCCGAAATACAGGCCCACAACACACTATCCTTGTCTGACATTCGGTGATGTGAAAGTATTTCAATCTGTTTAAGCAGGTGCAAACAACAACAGTCTACATATATCATCTTACTATTGACAACAAGAGCAGTAATCACTACTTCCCCTCACTATTTCTCAGTCTAGATAACCCTCTAGACTTTACACCAGTGAGACAACAGTTATAAAGTCATCTGTCAAACACACACCAAATCTCAAAGTTACTAATACTTTCATCTCAATGCATTAAACAGTTCTAGCGCTGAGTATTAGTACTGAGACTGATTAATAAAACCCATTTTCAACAAGGAAAATTTTAAAAAGTGTTTCAGATGATTAATTTATTTACAGATTTAATTAACACACACACTGCTTTGAGTTTGATTTTTAAAATGTTTTACATCAGTGGCTTTCAATGTGTGGGCCGTGGACCTCTGGGGGTCCACAGACTATGTCTAAGATTTCCAATGGTGTCTGCACCTCCGTTTGAAATTTTTTAGGGGTCCGCAAATGAAAAAAGGTTGAAAACCACTGCTTTACATGTTCTTAGCTAGATGAGGTGGGTGAGCTAATGTCTTTTATTGGGCCAACTTTTGTTGGTGAGAGAGAAGTTTTTGAGCTATACAAAGCAATACTTCAGGTAAGAATTGCAATGTGTAGCTCGAAAGCTTGTCTCTCTCATCAACAGAAGTTGGCCCAATAAAAGATTTCACCTTACCCACCTTGTCTCTCTAATATCCTGGGACGGACACAGCCACAACACTGCTTATATTTTCTTGGCTTTTGAAAAAACAGACCTTGGCTGCTGGCATATGCTTTAGCCTCTCAGAAATGGAAGAACACATGCATTCTTTAAATGCTAGATGGAAGGTTCCCAATATATCAGGCAACAATAGCAATGTGTTTTGCTTGGTAAACCAAGTATAGTGAGCTGCAGAAGAGTGGTTAACTTTAATTACAGTTGAACTTTCAAGGCAATGACTGTTGAGAGAACCCATGAATACTAATGCTAGAATTGGGTAAACACTGCACACAGTTTTTCACAAATGTTCAGTTGCCTTTTTAAATAAACTCACTTAAACTGGATTTGGCCCTGCTTCTTTTAATCTTTGGTTTCCTATATAAAGATTTTAGCCAAAGAGTTTAAAGGCAGGAATTTATTTATTTTGGAAACAAGATGATCTAAATATATTGGAGATAATTCACAGGTTGCTGATTTTAAGAATCATAAAATTGAAACCTTCCCCTGGGAACTCCAGTTATGCTCATCCAATAAGTCAGACCATGTGACTTAAGTAGCCAATCAAAATTAAGCTATACTTCTCTATTTTAAAATATAAACTCCACACAACCACAGGCTCTCAAACAAAGAGCAAATCAAGAAATAGTGAAAATTACAATTAAATAAAGAATAGGAAATCATTTTATTACTTGACAAATCACAAACAATGAAAGAATTGATATTTGTTGTATAAAAAGTTAGAGTTATTCACCAGCTGTACCCAAACTACCAAACCACTGCAGCATTTGCTACAAGTCTTGGTGCCAAATTTTAGGACATATTGAAAGATATTTTCTCCTTAGAAGCATTTCCATAATTTCCATGATCTTAAATGGGAAATACAGCACAGGAGACCTACGCTTATGTCTACACTTATGGTGGATTGACACTACGGCGATCAATCCACCGGGATCGATTTAGCAGATCTAGTGAAGACCTGCTAAATCAACTGCAGATCACTCTCCCATCAACTCCAGTACTCCACCGGAATGAGAAGCATGAGGTAAGTCGACAGGAGAGTTTCTCCCATCCACCCAGCATGGTGCAGACACCGCAGTAAGTCAACCTAGGCTATATCGACTCCAGCTACATTATTCATGTAGCTGGAGTTGCATAACTTATGTCGACTTAACCCCATAGTGTAGATCTGCCCCTACGGTTACCAGTTCTGGTTGGACGTATTCCTGTAGGTTTCATGACATGACAATCTTTAATTAAAGATTAATCTTCAGTTCCTGGAAACTCCAGGACAATCCTGCAGGGTTGGCAACCCTAATGAGTCAAGGAGCTGTTACTCGGGCAAACCCTCTATTGTATACGATTGAAGAAATTGAGAATGCTGCTTTAGAATGGACAGAGGATCATTCAAAGAGCAAGACGCTACTACTGAAAAGAATCTAATTGTTGGATTTTGTACTTACCTACCTACATGAGAACTTTACAGATCTAAATGAAGAATGTAAGAAAGCCATACCACATGTTTTTGTACCACTACTTCCTATGGTTAAAGTGTTTGTTCAGTCTGAAAGAGTTCACAGGACAGAGAACGTACATGTATTGTTCTAAGCATGGTGGCTTTTTTCCCCGTCTAAAACATGCAAAGTTTACTTGACTAATACCATAATTAAATCTCTAAGACTATTTTATTTTAGAAAATAGGAAACGTATTTCACTGAACTGTCATTTTTATCTTAACAGTGGTTTTAGCCTCTTAATCTAATTATTTTTCCCGAAACCATTTAACTGCTAATAAATGAAAGACATGAAAAATTAAATTACATAATAAAGCATGAAGGGCACATAGTTATAAGATATACAGTGCCCCTGAGAGAAGTGAGCTCTGCCTTATGCTCAACGAAAAATTTAAAAACAATACATACAAAAATTAAGATAATATCCTTGATATAGTTGACTGAACCATAAGTCATAAAAAAAAAGCTGTTTAAAGTACTCTTGCCTTTAGGGAACTGAGACAGATTTAAAACTTATCTGCAGCATAAGTAACCCTGTTGCTCATTTATATTTAATTATTTAAAATACATCTTTTCTGGTATTTAGAACGTGTAACAAAAAGTTACATAATTATAAAAGCCAATCACTAAAAAACAAACTCAATTTTGGAGCCTGCTAGCGCCCCCTCGTTACCATATTCTGTGTAACAATCACTAATTACGATCACTGACTTTTTTAAAGTACTTTAAAACTTTATGGCAGAATACAAAACACCTTCCTTAAAGGTGTTGGCCCACTCAGTCTTCATCTGGAAGTGCAATCTTCATTCCAAGTAAAAATTAATCCCATCTCCATTCTTGCTCTGCCTTAGGCACTTTATGAACAGAGATGTGAGAATGGATCATATTTCACCAATTATGCGCAATTAAGTGCAACTGTGAGCTGAGACCACCAAACTCGTTTTTAAATGGATATTAGGTTTTATTAACACTCAGAAGCTGAAACTAATGACAACAACCAGGTGCAGAACTTTTACCCAGCACAAGCAGATCTGCCACAAGCCTGAAGCAATCTTGTGAGTTCCTGCTAAATCACTAGCAACATGAGAGAACGCCCATCCCATTCAACAGAATGGGGCTTTGATGGCACTGGCAGGGGAACAGAGTTCTTGGTGGCAGCAAGGCAGAAGCCCTATTTCAACTGCAGTCCTCACACCATCAGAGAAGGGTATGAAGCTCACTTTGGAAACGGTAAGAGACCCTTCATTTATTTTTCAGAGGCCTAATTAAATGTAATTTTATATTTTAAAAAACTACACAAGACAGTATATAAACAGGGCTTTCTCAAACTTTTCCATAGTTGGTCCACATCTTAATAGAGAGATTTTGTGAACTCATCCCCTTCTATGAGTGATCAAACAACAATCATGTGACAGCTACAGTAACTGCTCAACAGGGAGAAGTAATATTAGTAAAGTATTTAATCTATTTTAGCTTCCTTTACTTAGGCCAGGTCTACACTAGAAGTGCTACATCAGCGCAGCTGTACCGCTGCAGCACATCTGGTGAAGACACACTATATTCATGGGAGAGTGTTCTCCCATTGGCATATTTACTCCATCTCCATGAGAAGCAGAAGCTATGTCGGCAGGAGACACTCTCCTGCCGACATAGCTCCAGTGTGGACAGCGCTTAGGTCGCTGTCACTTGCGTCGCTCAGGGGGTGTTTTTTCATCCCCCTGAACAATGCAAGTTAGATCAATTAAAGCAGTAATGTCAACCTGCCCTTCGATTTAGCAACTGCAGAGAAGTTGGACAGATAGCGCCATACAATCAGTTGGTTCTCCACATAGCAGCACATGATTTGGGACAACATTTTGGGATCCACTGGTCCATACATTACACAATACTGGGATTCAGTCTTTCATGTAAATAGGAACATTTGCAGCTCTCAGATGTGAATACATTTATCTTTTTCCAAATTTCAACCCCCGCCCCCCATGTCTGCCAGACTATTTGTGATGAACAATGGTTTCCTATAGCTCATCTTCTCTTTTTTGATTCTGCCTTGTAAAGTCAAGGAACATCATAACACTGAGGCAACAAATTGATGTTTAAGTAGGATTAGGCAATAGCACAAGCTGAGGCCTTCAGAACTAAGCTGTATTGAAACAAAAATTGATAAAAGCAAGAGGGATTGATAAGAAAATACAAGTGAAGTCCATTTCTTTTTGCACAAATCTTATCTTTTTAAAGTTGGCTTCCATGTGAAACATTCTCTTTCAAAACTTAAGCAGAAACAAGTGGAACTCCATCTTCCTTCTAGGACCAATGAGGCAAGAGACTAATGGATATATATGAGTGTGTAGTCCTATTGACAGTCATTTTGGCTCAGGAATTGGGATAAACAATTGCTATTTAAGTAAATGATGCAGAAAAACACCCTTGCTCTCTCTCAATCCTGGCTGGCCAAATACCTGAACACCTCTGCACTTTGTTGTGGGCATTATGCTGCAGGAACGTACTTTTTGACTGTGGCATAAAAAGCCAAGTTCTAGTCACTAAAAAAAACTCATGACATTTTCTTGATGATCTGGAGAGCAAACCCCATAATTGCAGCCAATTCTAACATAGCTGTTAGTTTTGTCTACTTTTATTCTTGCAGAGATTTGAAATAGGTATAGTAATCTTCACTTCCTGACCTAACATTGTGCTGTAGTGTTGCTTTGGACTGTCGACACATTCTACCCCAGTGGTGGCAGCATCTCTACGATGAATGAGAGCTTGCCTACATGATATATTATTTTGCATGAGCAAGAATAAATTCTAGTCTGCACCAGTGTGTCGCGCACTAAACGGCCCACATGGACCCGCTGGTGCACATTAAAAGTTCCCTAGTGTGTATTAACGTAGTTCTGTTTGAAATGGGAGTATGTTAACATACACTAGTTAGCACACAGCATGCTGCTACAGACTAGAGTTTACACACCACTGATGCAGACTAACGCAATGGGCAGACAAGCCCTAAGTTGTTTTGGACAGCTAACTATTTTTCTTTATATGGGCATACAGATACATAGATGTCCATATGAGAGTCAAGAGACCATTTAAACAGGGTAAGCACTTTCCTGGTAGGACGAATAGGACTTGAGAACTATAAAAGTAAAAACAGCTGGGGAAAAAAAAAGATTGTTCTATTTTTATACACAGGAGTTTTTTTTTTTTTTATGATTCGTGTCTAAAATTCTGTTAAATATTTAACAGAATACAGTACCAGTAAGTAAACCCTTTAAATCAAATATCCTCTCTATTGCATAGTATGAACAGATGTGATCTTATTATGGCTATATTGTAACTCAACAATAATTTGTCATATTTGACGCATTATTAAATTATGTGCACCTGCCAGAACTATAGTAGCAATTGCAAACTATATCTATTGCTCTTTTACTTAAAATACCTAAACAATTTAGATAGATGTGGAGACAATGTATGGAAAAATTGTAATTTCCCAAATGTCATCACCAAATAACACCTAATGTCTCAATTTCTTTTTATGTACATTTTATTATAGTGCCCAACTGTTTCAATGCTCTAGTGGTTGGACTTTAATGTGGTTCAAGCAGCCTCCAGTAGTATCACGGAATGTTCAACATCTGTGAAAGTTGCCCCAACAAATATCTTATATTTTTAAGAGGTCATGCTGGCCAGCTTTCATTAACAGTTACTTTAAACTTCACAGTTTTCTTTACAGCTTTTCTAACGAAGGAAGGTCACTTTACCTAAAGTGTCAAGCTTATTCCAAACTCTAATGATATGTACATTCTTAGCAATGTCTACAAGTGAAAAAGATTTCTTTTTCCATTAAAAAAATATTTGCATCTAAATTGCATCACCCATTATTTAAATTAAATGGAACAGCCCATTAAATTCAGTGCTAAGAATGCAGTATACTTCTAGAGCAGTATCTAATCTTCCCAGAACTTTTATTTTCATTTGCTTATTCTCCAATATTTTTAAACGTATACCATTCATACCTAATTTTTCATTAATTTCCAAAATTTCACAGAGCTAACAATTGCATTTTTATTTAATTAGCAGAGTATGCAGAAAACTGTGCAACATTTTATAAATTGCATTTAAAGTCTCCTAGTAGATGAAGGTATTAGAAATGCCATTGAAGCAATGGGAGTTTTGGCTCAATGGTTTATTTTGTGATCTATAATTTTATAATCATAATACCTCTTCTTGAAAAACTTGTTCACAACTTGTGTGTTTTTTAATCACATTTTTATTCATAATTTCTCATTCTTAATAACTGGGGCTGGAATTGGAGTTTCTTTGTTTTTAATTGAAAACATCTGCAATATACAGTTGCCCATACAGAGCTGGATCCCACAGTGGAAACTATTATCACAGACCCTTGCAGAACTCAATGGCTAGAATGCAGGAATCCACACTAGTCCTCTAGTGACAGCCTAAACTTATGAGGAGCTGGGTTAAAGGAACAAGGTTATCTATTTTGAGTGTTACAAATTAATGCAATTTTGAAAATGATGGGTAAGAGATGATCCTGGAAAACTTTTCTTATGTATCAACTCTGGCCCACTCTAATTATCCTCAAAACAATCCAAACATGCACACCCTCGGACACTATATTAACCCTCACGTGACCAATACTTACGTTATTCAAAGTCACTAGTTCAGCTTCTTGTTGAAACACAGCAAGAGAGGTGACCCACAAGGCATACACTCCCCCCCATACACGCCTGTATGGATAGGGCTTAAGATGTTTTCTGCCTCCTTCCCCTTCAATTTTTTTAAATTATTTTTAATTTGTTCTATTTCTAAATAGTCCACTGTACATAATTTTATTTGTATCCGGCCATATAACCCCAGATGACAATATGGGAAAACGAGGGATGTCCAAAGACTCAAAGACTAGAGTAACAAACTTGCTAATTGCTGCTTCTGAAAATCATCCTCCTGTGGTAATGAGCTCTCCCTTGCTTATCCAATCTGGATAAAATTCATGTCCAAATGCAAAACCGTAGTAATAGAGCTTTGCATGGGGTATCAACACTGAGGTTCATCCTCTCATCCCTAAACCTGGAGACAGTGCATAGCGTTCCACTTATACAGCCACTCCATTGCTGCTCCTTGGCTCCAGGCTCAAACAACAGCTGTGACCTACTGCATTTCTGTACAGAACTCTGTACAGAACCTCTAGCTTGTTTGCCTACGATACCCCCCCGCCCTTCCCAAACTCTTGTGGAGAATGCTACACTGGAGCAACTACTCTTGTTGTGCTCCTGCAGCAGAGTCCTCCCTGTGATTCTCTAGGACACCGAGCACTTCTGCAACATATTGGGCCTTGTGCAGCCAGATGGGGGCCAAGATTTCACCTGCAATCTTGTTAGTGACTGCTTTAATGCCTTTCCTTTTATTATTTATAAAGAGAATTGGTGCAAATGCGTTGGAAAGGAAAGGAGCTATAAGCCCATTCTAACAACATGAATTTATTTCATTTTATTTTAGAAATGTATGCATTATGTATGGGGTTCATAAACGTTTTTATGGAGTCTCTTAAATGATTTACCATAAGGTATACATTGATTATAATCTCTGCTTCTTTAAAAGGAGACTTGTTTACCCCACAGCATTTAATACATTGAGACATGTTTCAACTTAACAGTGACACCGGTAAACAAAAGTTACTGATCTACCTAGTGAGTTATAAAACTTGTAACACGCTGTAAAAAGCTCTGTCATTTTATTTAGCATATTGCACTGTGTGAGCTGCTTTATTTACCTAGTGGTAAATCTTTATGCATCAAAAAATGCTACAGAAGGCACAACAAATAAATTACCAACAGACACTAACATCTGACTAGTTAATCAAACAAATAGGACATGTAACAAAGAGAAAAGCTATAAATATTGACAACAAGCTGCTTCAGTCACAAAAACATTCAATACTTCAGTTCTCAAGTGTGAGTTTTATATCAGTCCCCTGGAAACAGTTTGTATCCTCCAATAAATTTTTACAGTTGATTCACCTGCCTGATACCTTTCAGCCATTTCCTTCAGAAGCTGTCAAACCCGCCAACTATAATATATGGTCCAACCAACAAGAACAGCTGTAGCCATTCTCTCTGCTGGTTCCTGCACCCTGTTCTGCATAAAATAATACATCAAGATTAATTGATTTCCCGTCAGTCTCTCAGAACAGAAAATTAATTTTCATGTAGCTATTTTCCCCAGCATATGAATTTTGTACATGGCAAGTAATTTAAGTTTTTAATTATTCATAAGCCAAAAAAAAAAAAAAACACACACAACACATGATAAAGTGAGCTACTGAAAGCCCGAAGGCCATGGCCTGGGCCTTGGTTTGTGCTGAGACAACAATAGCATTCACTAATGCCTATATAAATAATATATGTATTAACATACATCTTAGTACAACACCAATTTCTCTCACTGTGACCCAAGACTACCAGGTCATACAGCAGCAGTTTGTCAAAGTCTCTCCATTAGGTTACATGTGACAATACTAAAGGAAAAACATATAATATGTCAGCCATATTGAATTGACCTCAGATTGCCACTATAGCATGCATACGCCCACAGCATGATAGGAAGGTAATTTAACGGTCAGCATTTGAGCAGGACAGGAGTAAAAGTTGCTCATCAGCAAAGTGCCATCTCAGCAAGTCCTCTATCTGCAGGTGACATTGACTTGCGTAAAGAAAATGTTACTGGAAAATAGAATAGAATCATTTGACTTGTTCCAGACAGCTGCTGAAGCCTAACAAATGCAACAGGTCATTCAAAAAGAAGCAAACACAGTAATGAGGTACATTTTCAAAACTCCCATTTAATACAACTTAAAATTTCATTGATTTGCCTCATAAATTGCTGAATGGTTAATGTTTCCGAGCTTGCCTCAAATTGCAAAGTCTAATGTATTCAGGACTGTCCAAAACCTAATATTAATATATATATAAATTTACTCTCATTGTAAATTGTTACAATAAGAAGAGTGTGTGTGTGTGTGTGTGTGTGTGTGTGCGCGCATATGTATACACATACCTCAAAGCAACACCCTGGAACCCCCATATTCACCACTGTCATATGAATATGATGTATTTTGTACAATACATGCCTTGTGAGGTATCATTTTAAAAGTCTTGATCTGTTGAACCTTAATATCCTGTTGAATTTTATGTACTACCATTGTATGTGAAGTTATGAATTATTACGATATGTGTTACTGAAATATGTTGGGAGGCGCCCACAGCTAGCCTTTCAGTCGGGACAAAGGAGCAGCTATCACTGGCCAGACAGGCGTAAATGGCCTATCAAGAAGAATCCACTATCTCAGGGACTTCTCAGAGAGGGCACATATGAAATGAGGACTGCCTAATCTTTTTAGGAGCTGGAAGAAAGTATAAAAGAGGGACAGTGACATCATCACTTGGCCTCCCCCCAACCCACCATCTCAAGACCTTGAAGATCATCTGTAAGACAAAGCCTTTGAACTAGGGAGATTGGTCCCAGGCTGGAAGGAAGTCCAGCCGGTGTATTGAGGAACTAAACTGCCTGTAATGTCTGTTAGGGTGAGACTGCTTGATTCAAATCTTGATTAGTCTGTTAAAGTTAGAATTTAGACTGCATTTCTATTTTTATTTCTTAGGTAACCAAATTTTATCTCTATGCCTGCTACTTATAACACCGCTCTACAGCCAAAATGCTTCTGAAATAAATGTAGTCAAACTTTACTAATTCTGGGTCACTGAGAACGAAAACGATGCTTAAAATTTTTGATTGGCTCTAGTTTTCAAGATATGCTATTG
>NW_020664498.1:4820327-4827647 GCF_002925995.2 Terrapene triunguis
GCACATTTTATCTCTGAAGCAGACGACTTCTCAAAAATTGTAGACCAATGTAATCACTTAAAAATCTATCTTTTGATAGTTAATATACCTGTTTTATATTTTACCAAAAACAGTGTATTTGTGGTTGAATTGCATGGGGAATCTCAGCTCAGATTACAAAGGCTGGTGCATGTCCACTTTCCTTTGAAGAAGTGGCAAACTTATTAATGAGCTTGTACTGTCCACAGGAGTCTTGAGCAGTGTAAAATTGTATATTTCTGGGGTGCAAGGCTGGTACCTCTCTCTGTATGATTCATGAGTGGCTTGGGGAGCATTCATGGAATTTAGCTGGGTGTGTAGAGCCACATGTTGGTTGCTGAGTGATCACAGCACCTGGAGAGGTTTTGCTGCTTGTCACTGGCATAGCATTGTGTGAGGTAGCCCAGGATAGAGAGTAAAGGGAGTACAGCTGTCCCACAGTTCCAAGTTGTACCCGGAGATCCCGTCACAGTGATAACTATTGCTTAGTTATTGGCTCTATCAAAAGCAGTAAGATTGTGTGTAAAATTAGGACATTTCTATAAAAATTCATCTTCTTACCAGTAAGTGATTATATATCATTATTACACAAGGAAAAATCCCAACTCATACAATGAAAACATAGTCTTAAGGTGATCATGCTTTTATGAATGCTAAAGGCTTCTAATATTTTTGAGAAAAGGGGTGGTTTTTTAGAGCCAATTCTGAATTTAAAATGTTATCAGACATTTAAATTAAGTTTACTAGCCACCTCCCCGCCACCCAAAATTATTGTGTTATGTGTACCATAAAGTGCCTCCACAGGAAAGCTTCCCACCATTACCAGTGGATGTCAGATAAATTTCAATGGATAAAAAAAGAAAGGACACACATGTGAATATGAAAGTGAGAAACATGGTGATCACTTCTGGTTTTGTATTATGGTGAAATGCGCATTAAGGATCAGAAGCATATTCAATAGCTTCCAAACTGGCAATAAAAATGTTCACTATAACTAGAGGCTATATACTGGACAGTCAACTGCTAACGTTATTACACCACCAATGGTACATTTTAGCAGTACTATACTTAACGTTCTGCCAGTGGTATCCATTATAAAACCTGGTTTCCATAAATCTAACTTTTCTGTAAAAAAAAAATTGCTTCGTACTGAAACTTGGCACAAGTCTAAAAGTTTTTAAAGCAATTTCAAAGTGGGATTCTAGATTCTATTTTTATTACCATAATGGCTGCATACATCACAATAATCCAAATCTGGTATCTCCTTATTAATATTGCCATACTAGTTTAATTTGTTGGGAAAGAAAGGACTCTTTCTTCTCTCTCTCTCTCTCTTTTTTTTAAATAAAGGTGTGATGTTAGCTTATTGCTGTTACTTTTTGTATTTATAGCCTTGTTAAGGAAATGGAAGAATTTAAACTTAAACAACAAACTTAACAGCAAACATTAATGGTCTGCTGCCAAACATGCCAAGTGTATTTGGCACGCATCCACCCCGTCAATTGTATCTGGCACATCATGACATGTCACTTATCTCCACAGAATGCCTACTGAAATAGACTAATTTTATGTACAAATGATGGAAGGGTTAAACACTAAAAAGCCCTTTACTCACCTTTATTCTGAAGCATCAAAAACACTTGATACAGTACGCAAAAAGGCCCTGATTCAGCAAAGCACTTAAGCACGAGAACTTTAAACAGAACCAGTCCTATTGACGTCAATATGAATATTCATGTTCTTAAAGTTAAGCATGCACTTAAGCGCTTTCCTGAATTAGGACTTAAGATTTACAAAGCCTCAGCAATAAGGTATGGTAAAAGGAGTATGAGGTATGAGCCTTAACTGTGTTTCTTTACTTCTGTTAGTGAACTGCAAAACCTTAAGACAGTGAAAAGTCACGTTTTATTGCATTTAGTAACAATATTCATGGAATAACCATCAGTCCCTCCTCTCTTCGCAACAGTTTCTTTCACATCAGGTTTATCTGTGGTTGTCCTGCCTAATATTTACTTGGATTTCTAGCTCTCTCTCAGCCATGAATTGAAAGAATAATCCTATTGAGCACATAATGAACTCATTATGCACACAATAAAAAAAATACATGTTTGCGATTCTGTAACTAAATATAAAAAACTTTAAGAAGTTGATACTGCTGCTACACAACTGCTCCTGGCATCGCTTAAAGGTCTTTGTTTCTATAAATTCAATTGAGTGTTTCTATTTCTAAGTCTAGCAAAAGGTTCTAATTATTGTTAGAAGCCTAATTAGCATTTAGTATTACATTACAACAACTGCAGCAAAATTGTACCCACTCTCCAATAAACAGTATTCACAGTGTGCAATCAAGCTGCTGTACGATGCAATGAGAATTAATAGCACTGCACGACAATGGTAAATCCTACAACTCCCGCTGTGTGTGTTTAATAATTTTTCACTCTTTCCAGATTGTTCCCATCAAGCACAATTCCCAAGATCCTAATCAGCTTCTCTTCCCATCAATACTACACAGAGATCTGAGCACTGAAAATTATCTGCAATTTCAAAAAGTGCTTTGTTGCATTATTAGGCCACTGACCTAAGAGGTAAATGGGTAAATAGTTTCTGAAAAATGTCCAATGCACAACATAAATTAAAGCTTATAGTCTTGCCTGCTGTTCTTACCAGAGCTATAACTGTAAACTGTTATGGTTTTTATACAAAAACCTTAACCACAGTGTTATTTTTCCACAAAGATTAGTGCAAAACTAATAGTATTCAATATTGAAATGATTTCATTTACCATATTTAAAATAATCTTATAGATACGTTTTAAAATTATTGCATATAGAAGTAGCTATAATCAAGAGATCCAGATAGTTTTGTTCACATGAGTATGCCGGCATAGAACATGAAATTTCCCGTTGCTGAAGAATGATATAGACTCACACGTGTATATTTACACATGCGTACATACTTGGGATAAACTTGTATAGCATCTTTTAAAATTTGTTTTAACTAAAATAAAGTAAAAACTATAAATGCCAGTGAGAACATTATGATGAGAAAGTCACATAAGTCGAAGGGTAACAAATCTTTGCATTTGCTTACAGATAAGATATTCGTTTAATTTATATTTGCATTTCTTTGGCAATTGATGAAGAGAATCTTAAGAGCAAAAAGGTCTGAGTTCCCACTGCCATGGTAGGTTTCCCTTGATCCCATGCAGATGGACCCACTTCTTGTGTGAAATCAGAGCTACATCAGTGATTGGGCATCACTAGGTCATTGCTCATGGAGGAACCAGAAAGGGGACTAATATGTCCATATGTTGATCGCACTGAATTAGCAGACATTTAGATATTAGGCAGGAAGTTGTAGGTTATGGCAAAGCATTAAGTGCTTTTTTGACAGTGACTTGTTCCCATTAATGGCATTTCAGCCTTTCCCTATACTCACCTTTCCCCTATTAAGGAAATCTTTTATCTGCAAAATAAACTGAATCTATACACCAGATCTCTACCTTACCTTCACAGTTCGGCAGTGGCAACATGTTTAGCTTTACCTAGTAATCATTGGGTAGTTTATAGTTTCACTTGGTTACCAGGAGATACTGTATTGTAGTATTAATTCTAATTACCAAATAGGCTTATACCTCAAGCAGCATGTGGCATCCCTATTTATCTTCAAACAATAGGAGAAGTCTCTGTAGGATTCAACATTTGTGAAGTTGAGAGAGATTTTCTAGTTTGCTTAATGTAGAAGAGCTTCTTTACGTTATTATTTTGCTTGCTTGGTTCAAGATTTGAATGTTGAATTTTTGGCCCCATTTAAAAGAACATTATTCCTGTCCATCTAGGGTTACCATCCGTCCGTATTTCCCCAGACATGTCCGGCTTTTGCATCTCTAAATAGCCGTCCGGGAGGAATTGGTAACAAGGTTAAAATGTCCGGGGTTTTTTTCTCCCTCACCTCCCTCCCTCGCAGAGTGTGACTGCTGATTGGGCGGCTGGGCCAATTGACCTGCTCCCATTGGCCTCCAGCAGCCAGAGCCCCTCCCCTGCTCCCCCCTCCCTCTGTCTGCAACCCTGTGTAACACACAAACCGACGCACCGGGCAGCGTGTTTTGCAAACACGTGGAGCCAGAATGGTAAGGGGAGTCCGGGGGGGGGGTGAGTGTTGGATGGGTCCCCGGCCTCCACCTGCCACCCCCCCTCCGCACATCCCCCCTCGTGTACCCCCCCCGCCTGCCTCTCCCTTGCCTGCTTGTACTGCCAGAGCCAACTGCTGTCTGCTGCCCCCGGGTCCTAGCGTCCCCCATCCACTAATGGGAAGACAGGCTGCCCTTACCCTGCCCTTCCACCCTAGCCCTGAGCCTCTCCAACGCCCCAAACCCCTCAGTCCCAGCCCTCATCCCCCCGCACCCTAATCCTCTGCCCCAGCCCTGAGCTCCCTCCTGCATCATGAACCCCTCATCCTCAGCCCCAACCCTCATCCCCCCGCACCCTAATCCTCTGCCCCAGCCCTGAGCCCCCTCCTGCATCATGAACCCCTCATCCTCAGACCCACAGCCCTCACCCCTGCATCCCCTCCTATCCCCAAACTCCCTCCCAAAGCCTGCACCCCCACCCTTTGCACCGCCTCCCACCCCCAAACTCCATCCCAGAGCCTGCACCCCTCACCCCCTCCTGCACACCCACCCCCTGCCCCAGCCCGGAGCCTGCACCCTGCACCCCTCCTGCACCCTAATCCCCAGCCCAGGACCTGCACCCCACCCAACCCCCCTCCCAGAGCCTTAGGCAGGTGGCGGGGGGGTGGGTTCTGGGCACCACCAAAATTTCTACAACCCTGCCACCTGGGGTTCTGAGGGGGGCAGTCAGGGGGTGGGAAGTGGGAGGGAGTGGATGGGGCGGGGGCAGGGCTAGGGCTTCCCCCCGCCAGTGTCCTCTTTTTTGATTGTGGAAATATGGTAACCCTATGTCCATCAGTATTCTAACCGGGGAACTACAGGTGCTTATGACATACCCACATTTCTTACTGCTACTGGGAATAGGAAAAAAATGAGTAGTAGTTGGAGCAACCCATGAATTTTGGGAGGAATTAGAGTGTTTCGTAACTTCTGACCCTCAGATTACCTCCTACCCTGCATTCAATTTGAGCACTGTTACCTAGGTATTGGGTGCACTTTTAAAATTCTGTTTACAAAGTTGCATATTAGCAAGTTAGGCTACAGTCAATGCTCTGTAACAGGAGTTTACACTCAATTGATTGCTATATTTCTGGGGACAAAATTGTCTGGCCTGCAGCCAGTTTACCTAAATTTGGTGATCCTTCTTGCAAAATTACCATTTACAGGACTGTGTATGTGTGGGGTTTAGTTTTGGTTCGTCGTCATCGTTATTTTGTGAAGGGGTTGGGTGTAAGGAGAACACGGGATAGGAAATTATTCAATAGACTCATTACTGGATTAAGAAACTGGTGGCTCTAAATAGAACATAGTAGTCCCACATGTATAATTTGCTTTATGCCATGTGCACAAGAGCAGGGAGAGACATCAGTTAGCAACAAACGGGTTTTTTTGGTAAGGCAGAGAGATAGATACACTACGAACATCAAGATTTTCTGTCGCATATGTAACCTCAATGAAGATAACACACACACACACACCCCTATGGAGGCAGCCAGGGCCAGTCTAAGAGCAGAGGCCCTCTGCTCACCACCCCACGTGGTGTCCCTCCCAGCCCAGCTCCTAGTCCAGCTCCTAGTCCCACCTCCGCACTCAGCGACTGCAAACTGGCTCTCCTCCTTCCCCCCGCCCCAACTGTCCCAGACCTGCCGTTTCCATGGACGGCCTGAATGTGTGGCATCTCAGCCAGCCTCTTCCGTGACCAGGTTGGGAGTAGTAAGGGAAGGGACTGGGAACTAAAACTGCAGGGCGCAGAAGAGACCAGTAAGTCTTAGGGGGTCCTGACCCCATGCCCCCCAGCTCCCAGGGGACCTCTCCCCCCAAGTTCTCATGACCCCCCCCCCAGTTCTTTGAGGTTCCCCCTCCTCTATGCCACACTGACCCCACAGTTCCCCATGCTCCCCAGCTCTCAGGGGCTCCACCCCCTTTTTTTTTATACTCATCCCAAAGGGAGGTGTTCGTGCAGGAGGTTGGGGATATTTTGGGAGCGAACCTTCCACCATCACCATCCACCCTAGCTACTTTCAGTGCGCTGGAGCATTTTAGCCTCCCACACCCCGAATAACCCACCTATCATGGGACTGAGGATGGGCACCTGAATATTGGGAATGCTCAGTATTGGTGTGGGGAGAGATCTGCCCTTCTGGAGCCCCCATGTCACCACCCTCCTTCCCCCCTCCCCCATGTCCCCACACCAGTGTGATTCTATCTATTACCTCTGGTTCCCTCTCCCCTTTCTGGGGCTCTCAGGTCACCATGCACCCCTGCCACCACAACCCTCTGGTGCCCTCCTGTCACTGTGCCTCCCCTTGGGCTGCCGACCCTCTGGGGCTCTGGCAGAGGAACTGGATACCATGCTGAGTGGGAGAGGTTGGGAGGTGCAGGAGAAGTACGACTCTGCCCCAGTGCCTGCTCACCCTATCAGATTGCAGTAGACTGCTTGCTACAGTTCCCTGTAGCACTGGCTGGAGGAGTCAAAGTGACTGCTGCTGGGTTTCCTATGATGCCTATCACCGTGACATCCAGATATGAGTCACTGCAGGGCAAGACCAGCCCTACGGGTGGGTGATGTGGTCAGAGGGGTGTTGTGGTTAAGAGGCAAGAACTACGGTGGGCCTGGAGTGTGAGGTCATGGATGGGAGTTTGGAGCAATGGAGTGAGGGGGGAGAGGCAGCGGGGGCTGGGGAGACTGGGATGGGGTGGGGAGACTGGGACAGCTGCTGGGTCCAGGGGCACCAAAATACAAGTTTGCCCAGGGTGCTATTTTCCCTAAGGCTGGCCCTGGAGGCAGCTTGGTTATCCCCTTAGATCAGAGGTGGGAAAACTACAGCCCGCCAGGCCACAAACAGCCCAGGGGCCCTCCTGCCCAACTCCTGAGCTCCTGCCCCAGGAGGCTCACCCCCGGCCCCTCCCCTGCTGTTCCCCCTCCCCCGCAGCCTCAGCTCGCCCCACCGCTGGCGCAATGCTCTGGGCGGCGAGCTCCTGGGGCAGCGCAGCTGCAGAGCCCGGCATGACCCAGTGCTCTGTGCTGCGCGTTGGCGTGGCTGGCTCCAGCCGGGCACCTATCCTGGTGCTCTTAGGGTGACCAGATGTCCCGATTTTATAGGGACAGTCCCGATATTTGGGGCTTTTTTTTT
>NW_020664498.1:4827747-4854005 GCF_002925995.2 Terrapene triunguis
GGTGCTCTGGGCAGCGCGGCTCTAGCGCCGCCAGCCACCGGTGCTCCAGGCAGCATGGTAAAGGGGGAGTTCAGGGTGGTGGTCAGGGGGTGGGGGTGTGGATAGGGGTCGGGGTGGTCAGAGGGCGGGGAACAGGGGGGGTTGAATGGGGGCAGGTGTCCCGGGGGGGCAGTCAGGAAGGAGAGGAGGGTTGGATGGGGCGGTGGGGGGCAGTCAGGGGCAGGGGTTCCAGGGGCGGTCAGGGGACAGGGAGAACGGGTGGTTGCAAGGGGCAGGGGTCCCAGGACGGGGGAGCTTTCAGGGATCGGGGGGTTGAATGGGGCAGGAGTCCGGGGGGGGCATCAGGGGGCAAGAAGCACAGCCTCCCCTAACCGGCCCTCCATACAATTTCCAAAACCTGATGTGGCCCTCAGGCCAAAAAGTTTGCCCGCCCCTGCCTTAGATCCACTTCAGAAATCTGAACCATGGAGTACAGTTTTCTTCAACACTTCCAAGAGGAAGCCAGCTTTCCTAAATTGGATGAAGTGAGCCCACAGGGAAGCGTATCTTTTCCAAATACAGAGTTTGCTTTATGGCACACAATACCATTTTCATTTTGACTCAAACAGTACACTCCACCCCACTAACACAATCATTGGAATTAAAATATTACATTGGTGTTATCATATATAGTACAACAGCTGCCACTATTTACCTCAACCATTTGCGATCCATCTTTCTGTTGTCTTGTGCAAAAATTGCATACAGATCAAATTTAAATTAACTCTTCATGCAAAACAACCCCATACTAACTTTATGAGTATCCACTGTTAGTCCTACCAAGGCTACAGCAGCCAGACGACAATATATGTACAATTTTCATTCTGCACTGACACTTGCCTCCATGGAAGGTATAATATGCTGTTGTACTGGTAACTCTGAACTTATTTCTGGGCCGTCAGTATGGTTGACTGTTGATGAGCTCTCAAGGCATCTTTGTCCATTACGTTTTATGGGTTTCTTTCCTCTCCTGTTCAAAATCTGCCTGTCATTCTGTGTTAACTTTTCTTTTCTCTTCCTTTTTTGTCTTTAAGTTAGTGTATCATACCTAGTTTTGGCGTTTTGATATACAAGCAAGGATGCCTGTTCCATTTAATTTAAAAATATGAACCCAATAGGCTTGATCCAGAATCTCTAGCTCCGAACTGGGTTACCATATGTTGTATTTGATTTGTATTTCTATCAGTATCAACCCAAGCATCCCTATACATACACACCAGCTATGTACATGATTTATAGTAAGTCAGTCAAGGCAAAGCCTATAGCTTCCCTTTCACAATTTGACGTTATCAGATTACTTCAGAAGCTGGCAGCAGCTACCATAAGTAACAAGCTGTCACTGTAAATAAATCACTCCCTGAGAAATAACAGTTAAAAATATAGATTAGTATGAGTGGAGGTCAGTTTTAGTCCTTTTTATTTCCCTCTCAGCCAAGTCACAAACCAATATTACATGCATTTGTCTGACCAAAAGGAAAAACAAAAACAAGCAAAACATTTTTCACTAGCACAAAAGAACCAAATTAGAATGAACTGACATCGAATCTTTCAGTGGCCCAAGTGCTAACTGTTCGCCCCCATGGTGATGTGATCTTCATTAAAGAAACAGCCACCTTCGACAAGCATCAGCCACTGAATTAATCAAAATTAAACATGTGATTGTGACTAACTTCTCTACACAAATTTCCAAATACTCTAAATATATCAGTAGGTCACCTTGATATTACATTTTGGAATTGGCTGACTGTGACGCTCTGTACCTCGGGGGAACACCCTACACCTCCATGTTCATTTTTATAAAATGATTGTGTGGTATCCAATGCAAAGTTTGTCATGCTGGGTGTCTTCAGAAGGCTCATGATGCACTGAGCATGGTTGTTATAGTAATTGTTACAGCAATGTTATAGGTTATAATTTCAGTTATGAGGCTGAAAATGTATCCTCATGGCTTAAAGCAAGCCCAGGAAAAAAACTCTCCAAGAACAGAGAGGCAGTTCACACCTCATCAGGGCACGTATGGGACAAACCCAGCCCAGCCTCACAGGAACAAAGGACGCTGGCCTAGGCAACAACAAAAGGATCTGTTAGACTCTGAGTGAGTCACCTCCCTTCCTTTGGTCAGTTTGGGACTACAATGAGGTAATGCTCACCTGACTCTGAAGGGCGGGGGGGGGGGAGGAGCAAAGCCAAGAGAGGGGAAGAAAGGACATGATAAAAGGGAGACATTTGCGATACTCTTCCTCTCTCTTCCACCTACATCTACAGACACCACATCAAGTGACTGAAACACTGATCAAAAGGGGAGAGTGTCTGGCTGAAGAGCAACCAGCCAGCCTGTGGTAAGAAGCATATAAATTTGTAAGGGCACTGAAAGTGTTAAGATCAGCTTAGAATGCGTTTTGCTTTTATTTCATTTGACCAAATCTGACTTCTTATGCTTTGACTTATAATCACTTAAAAATCTATCTTTGTAGTTAATAAATTTGTTTGTTTATTCTACCTGAAGCAGTGCCTTTGGTTTGAAGCGTCTCAGAGACTCCCCTTGGTATAACAAGCCTGGTGCATATCAATTTCTTTGTTAAATTGATGAACTCATATAAGCTTCCAGCGGGCATAACTGGACACTGCAAGATGGAGGTTCCTAGGGTTGTGTCTGGGACCAGAGATATTGGCTAGTGTCATTCGGTTGCATGTAGCTGGGAGCAGCTTACATACTAGAGGCTGTGCATGAACAGCCCAGGAGTGGGGGGTTCTCACAACAGAGCAGGGTAAGGCTGGCTCCCAGAGTCAAGGATTGGAGTGACCTAGCAGATCACCGGTCCAGATAAACACCAGAGGGGAATGTCACACTGGCCTTACTTCCATTTTCCATACAATTGCTCCAACGTTGATAGCTTCATTATTCACAGATCTACTAGATTCTGTTACTAAAAACAAATCTAGCACAAGGTCTAGAACAGTGGTGGGCAACCTGTGGCCCATCAGGGTAATCTGACTGCGGGCCGTGAGACATTTTGCTGATGTTGACATCCACAGGCACGGCCCCCCTGCAGCTCCCAGTGGCCGTGGTTCACCGTTCCCGGCCAATGGGAGCAGCGGACTGCAGGGACGTGCTGGCTGCCGCTTCCCACAGCTCCCATTGGCCGGGAACAGCAAACCGCGGCCACTGGGAGCTGCAGGGGGCGGTGCATGCGGATGGTCAATGTCAGCAAAATGTATCATGGCCCTCAATCAGATTACCCTGCTGGGCTGCATGTGGCCCGCAAGTTGCCCACCACTGGTCTAGAGACACCATAAATAACAGTGGTTGCATTATTCTGCTTCAGTTCTTTTAAAACTCAGGGGTCACATTTAGCCCTGAACAGACTGGGCTCCACACCACCACTGAATTCAATAACTTGAACATAAGTAAGTGTAAGTGAACATAAGTTTAATTAATCTTTAATTAATGGAGATATCCTATCTCCTAGAACTGGAAGGGACCTTGAAAGGTCATCGAGTCCAGACCCCTGCCTTTGCTAGCAGGACCAAGTACTGATTTTGCCACAGATCCCTAAGTGGCCCCCTCCAGGATTGAACTCACAACCCTGGGTTTAGCAGACCAGTGCTCAAACCACTGAGCTATCCCTCCCCCTATAGGCTAGCGATAGCTACATTCTAACCCTGGTGCCCTCCAATTGTCTCCCTGAAGCGTCCAACCGCTGATACACAGTACACACACAGTCTTCACCCCTCTGCTGCTTCCAAAGAAACAGTATACCCCAGCTCACCAGTTTCACACCAGATCACTGCTTGGCTTACCTCACAGCACTTGGAGATGACAATAGTGAAATCAAGTACAAGTTTTCTTAAAGCATAAAGATTCAGGTAGCAGCAAGAAGTATTGCACACAGTTACACATAAAATAAAATCATACCATGCATTCTAGAGCCTAGACTTAATTAACAAGCTACTTTCTTGTCTAATAAATCTTCGCAGCACTTCACAGCCAGGCTGGCTGTGACCCTCTTGTCATAAGACATGCACGCTGTCAGTTTGCCTCCAAGGTGAAGGCTTCCCTGTGTCTCTTTGTCCTCCAGAATATACTAAGCCAATCTTTTGTCTTTATTCATAAACAGGACACCCCCTGCTGTTTGTTTATTCCAGAAAATTTCCTCTATTGTAAATTTTGCAATCTTTCAGTCTGCACCTAGCTCAGTATGCAAATATGCACACAATATACAACACAGAAATGGCCAAGCAAGGAATATCTCAGAGGTATGTCACCTCCTGATGATCTGCCTTAACTTCAAAATGTGAAGAACATAACTTTCAATATAGACAACTCCTTAGTCACCAATGGGCTACTGGCGCTCAGTAGAGATCTCACATTGCACCCTTTGATGAACTATGATGCAGCTATCTGACCCAGGGGATCCCTGTAAAACCCTCTGGCAGAAAGCACCAAGCGGTCCCTGGGTCACAGGCTCCTTCTCCCCTAAGCAGTCCAGTCACACTGAGTGATCAACTCTGGCCATCATGAACTTGGGGAGCTACACATCAGTCTGAAGACTAATTTTTTTTTATCTTCTTTTGGAGATCCAGTCATATACCATTTGACTTGTAATACCTATTCTCAACCATATTCATGGATGGCGCTGACGCACCCTCTTTAGTGAGGCTTCTTCCTAGTTCACAGACTTTCTCAGTCACCTTGGAATAGAAATGTTATTCTTATTAAACAACACTTCACAACATACTCCATATGTTCACAATGACTCTTTTCCTGTGCATCAAACTTAGCCACTTGCTAAAAGATCACCTATACCAAAACAAAAAGCACACAAAAAACACACCTACCAATTTCAATATTCATACAATATAGTTCCAGGTGTTCATACCATTATAATTTTGGAACACCATTCTTATATGGATAACTCAATTATAACATAGGCCAGAGATCTCAGTGAGGGTGCAGTAAAATAAACTGTAGAGACAGAAAATGTATCAGATACAAAGGCTAAGTGAAAGATTTACTAGACCTTTATGACAATGAAGTTGTAAAAAAACAAAAAAAAGACAAACATTACAATTTATTTATTTGTCTATTGATGTAAAATGTATATTGTATTGCATTACTGAGAGAAAGATGGTGTAATTGAAGATTATTGTAATGTGTACACAATGGATAAAGTAAAGGATCCGTACATAATGTTAACCTTGGTGGTTCCTGGCTTTTGAGGGCTTAACTCAAAATCCTCCCAGCTTTTTTGTATAGAATACAGGTAAATGATGGTACTGTACCAGAACCTAGAAGTTTAACCACAAGTTCTAGCAATTTTTTTATTCCATCAAGTTACGCACCATTGTACCGTGCCTTCAAAGCTTAGTTTAATAGCCACCTCTCAAATGCAATTTTTGGATCTGTGGCATGTAGGCATTCAGATATTGGATCTGTGGCATGTAGGCATTCAGATACCATCATGATGCGTACTGTATACATACACCTAAAATGACAAATTGAGAACTTGTAGACTTGGTAAACAAACTTGTCTGTAAACATATTCACAAGTTATTTTGATAATGTAGCACTTGCCTGGCTAAAAGAAAATATTAGCTTTTTGAAGCAAAATTAAATTAGATAGCTTTATACCACTAGTCTGAGCATCCCTTTTCAAGTCTATGAAGTACAAACATGAAAGAAATGAACTGGGAAAAGTATAAACACCCACAGTTTACCAGTCTTTGTTATGTAAATAAATCACTGCAATCTTCCTTTATATGAGTTTTGCATTGTCGTTGCATTTTTACTCTAAAATAATGTACTATATTTAAGTGTGTGTATGTATGTATTCATAAACCACACAAAGCATTTTCACAGACAGCATATTGGTAGGAACTGAAGTGAATACTTCCTATATATTCACATGTATAACTGAAGCCGGATACCTTTGAAAGATGAATTAGTTGACTTTTATAAATATATGTGTGCGCTCGTGTATGCGTGCACATTTTTATATATACACGTGTGTATGTATTTATACATTATGCACATACACACAAACTAATCTCTGAAAATTGGTAAACAGTTGAAAAAATTAAAATAAAAGATCAACATGAGACTGAGCTTTCTAGCTTTGTCCTTTAGTCTACACTGTATCCCACATGGATTTGTACCAAACAGAAACCAATTTGTTTTGTCGTTTTGGACTCACTGTGTATTTCAATTAATTGGGGTTCTATTTTACTATGAAATGCACATAGTTACTAGATATATTAAAAAAGTCAAATGAAGAACATCCAAGATGAGTACCACTTTACCCAATTTGAACCCAAATGCTGGTGAATACATTTGTATAATAATTCAAGGAGTCAAAATGACTGAAGCAAATTGGTTAGTTTTGCATTGTGTCCTATGACCTTTATTGTAAAAGTCAAAGGTAGAGTCTCACGGATGGAAGGGGTTTCCTGGGTAGGTTACAAATAACAACTTTAAAAAGGGGTGGGAGGGAGAGAGAAGCTTTGGAATCAGTTCTATGATACTCTGCAATGAAATAAAAATACTTTTGCATCACTCTATATGGGAATAACTTGCTCAATTTCAAGAACATTTTAGTTCAATCTCTGACATACTTTCTAATAAAAGAAACTATGGAAATCATGCGACTGCCAGAATCCGAATGGTTACGCCAATTCTCCTAGGACACAGTTCCACAACTTTGTACACTGTGTCAATTTCCTTACTCTCAGCAGTGCTGTACATTTCCAAGGGACGATTACGTTGTTTGATTTGGCACATATAAAGTTTTTCAGAAATCTCTTTTATCCTCTATTTTCCCTACCACATGAAAGTTCCCCTCTCAGTGGGGGCTTTAGTCATGAGAAATGAGTGTGTTACCTTGTGCCCATAAGAAATCTTAAGGCCTGGAGTTAAAGGTACTCAAGCATAACAAGTTATATCCCAGCATGCTCACTGATTAGCTGGCTTCCATAACCATAAAGTCAACAATAATCTACCTACATGCCCTTTCTGCAGGTGGTTGACCTATAAATGTTAAGTAAGTCAGTGGCAGTTCAGCCTAAATTACTTTGGAAAGCATTATGCGTAAACATTAAGCTGCACCATGTCCTTAACTATGCAACTGGGACTCTGTAGTCTGCAAAATAATCTGTTACCTGATATGATTCTATTTTTTCCTGTACAATTCTTTTCATCTGCATTTTCCCATTGTAAAAGAATCCAATGTGTCTCACAACAGGTTTACTACTCTTCCCTCTGCCATTACCCTTACAATGTAAACAGCAATTTCCTCTAATTAATTGTGGGGTCTAGGGGCATAAGATGGCAAATTGCCTCTTACCCCAACCTAGTGTTCAACCATATTGAGTCTATGGCCTCTGGATATGAATACTCCACAACCCTAAAATAAAAACACAAAATAGATTAACAGCTTTCAAATGCTGATATTTGTCTCCTAGTAAACTCCTTGAAACTTGTTTACCTAAGAACTTTAAAGCAAATTTACTAGACGGCCACATGATAAACACCATGCATTTGTAAAAATTGTTGTTTCCTTTAGAGAATGTAAAACTGATCAGTTTTTGCCCAGTTTCTCTACATGTGTCACAGCAGTCATCTGTAACCAAGAAATTTTTGCCTTGAGCAAGTGGCAAATAAAATTTTCTTTCAGTTCTAGTTAGGTCTGTCTGTGATAGAGTTTCCTAGCACACCCATATCTAGAGTATGTAAGCCTTTCCATTGGGTACCTGAAGAAACTTAACAGTGACCTATCTAGAAGGAATATTTATGTATTTGAAATAGTAGTGGCCTCGTGTAAGTGGAACAGCATAATTCAATTTAGCCTGTCCAGCAGGCAAAAGACCCCCCAAATGGGGTATTTTCAGTGAAATGGGGCTTACACATGCTTTCATATTGAGCTGAGTAAGTATTACTCGTGTCCTCCCATTCCCACGCTATATTAAAAGATTGTGATTTGGCAAAAAAGGGAAGCCTAATTTTAAGATCCTAAATCTTTATTTGTAAGCCTAAACAAGTGACCAGACTTTCACAAGTTCTGATCTCCCTCCACTTCCCATTGACTCCAAATGAAAACTCTTGGGGCTGAATTTCAAAAGTACAGAGACCTTAATATTTAAGCTCCTGAATATGGATTAAAAAACAAACAAACAAAAAAACTCTTGGCCCACAGCAACAAAGAAAGTATTATAATATATGCTAGAGGCATACCACTCTCCTAGTGAAATAGTGTTTCCTAATATCCAACCTAGACCTCCCCCCACCCCAACTTGAGACCATTGCTCCCTGTTCTGTCATCTGCCACCACTGAGAACAAACTTGGAAGGCTGCTATCAGATCCCCCCCTCACTCTTCTCTCCGGCAAACTAAATAAACCCAGTTCCCTCAGCCTCTCCTCATAAATCATGTGCCCCTAATCATTTTCATTGCCCTCCGCTGGACTCTTTCCGATTTGTCCACATCCTTTCTGTAGTGGGAGGCCCAAAACTGGACACAATACTCCAGATCTGACCTCACCAGTGCCGAATAGAGGGGAATAATCAGTTCCCTCAATCTGCTGGCAATGCTCCTCCTAATGCAGCCCAATATGCTGTTAGTCTTCTTGGCAACGAGGGCACACTGTTGACTCATATCCAGCTTTTGTCCACTGTAATCCCCAGGTCCTTTTTTGCTGAACTGCCACTTAGCCAGTCAGTTCCCAGCCTGTAGCAGTTCATGGGATTCTTCTTTTCTAAGTGCAGGACTCAGCACTTGTCCTTGTTGAACCTCATCAGATTTCTTTTGGCCCAATCTTCCAATTTGTCTAGATCACTCTGGACCCTATCCCTACCCTCCAGCATATCTACCTCTCTCCGCAGTTTAGTGTCATCTGCTAACTTGCTGAGGGTGCAATCCATCCCATCATCCAGATCATTAATGATGATGTTGAACAAAACCAGCCCCAGGACCGACACCTGGGGCACTCCGCTTGATACCGTCTGACAACTAGACATCGAGCCATTGATCACTACTTGTTGAGCCTGATGATCTAGCCAGCTTTCTATCCACCTTATAGTCCATTCATTTAATCCATACTTTTTTAACTTGCTGGCAAGAATACTGTGGGAGACAGTATCAAAAGCTTTGCTAAAGTCAAGATATATCACCACCACTTTCCCCATATCCACAGAGCCAATTATCTCATCATAGAAGGCAATCAGGTTGGTCAGGCATGACTTGGCCCTTGGTGAGTCCATGTTGACTGTTCCTGATCACCTTTCTCTCCTCCAAGTGCTTCAAAATGGATTCCTTGAGGACCTGCTCCTTGATTTTTCCAGGGACTGAGGTGAGGCTGACCGGTCTGTAGGTCCCTGGATTCTCCTTCTTACCTTCTTAAAAGATGGACACTAGATTTGCCTTTTTCCAAGGAGACTGTGCCTATCACTTTATGCCTGGATTTAATCAGAAATATAAGGGTATCATCCTGCCCTCACTGAAATCAATAGCTAAACTCTCTCACCATCTTAACTGGGAGAAGGCCCAAAATTACTAATCGTCAAAATGCAGCTAGATAAGCTTCCAGAATTGTTTTCAAGTGGTGAATGTGACCATATCTATATGACAACAGTCATATTTTAGACAGAAAAAAACCAGGGTCTTTATTGTATAGTATATTACTCCAGAACAGCTGACAGTCCAGTTCCAAGTACTTGTGTAGTATCTTGAAATGAAGGTAGTAGAGCAAACACTTCTACTGTTGCTGAAGCACAGTGACCACTACAATGTAACCATCTTGACTCTCACAATAAAAGATCACTTTTATTTTTATGTATGCTATTAAAAGAAATAGTGATTTTTTTGACCAGATGATTGGTTAAAAGAAGTTCAAGATGCCTTTAAGTCATTAAAACGGCTAGGATTAAGGAAGTGACTAGAAGATGAGACAACTACTCTGGGTGAAGAGTTTTGCATAGATTCAACAGTTTTGTAAAAACTTCATTTTAACATAGTTTTAAGATACCTGTGGTTAGACATTTTATAAAAATTGAAATGCATGATTGTGAAGTATAAAAGTTTTAATCAGCATGAGTTACGAATGACCACTTTACGCATCGGTGAAGCAGCCAAAAGAGAGGTATACAATTCATCTGAAACAAGTGCTATTAAAGTGTATATCGCAGTCATCATGTAAGCTATACATTTCAAATGTGTTACAAACTTTTTTTTTTTTTAAATGTATCGGTACATTTTTTGTAGCCCTCCTTTTCCAAAGGCAGGTGCTTTGGTACTAGCTGTCCAACTACATGGCCTCAAAGAGCAAAACATTGTAATTAGCTAACATTAGACAGTTATACAAAGCTACCTAAAATATTTTTTCCACATGAGGCCACTTTGTGAGTTTAAGCTCTGTATCTCAGTAGTTAGCAGGCCTATGTGTGCTGTTCATTCCACTGCAAAGCTGATAGCCTACTTTTTCCAATGGCATAAAATACAAACTCATCGCCCCCATAGATTACAAGATATTGGACCTAAAACCTGTCTTTGTTCTAGGCTCAAATATTTATTATACTGTCAATGCCCCAAGATGAGAATTTTATTTCTCTGTATTGAAATAGCACCTAGGCCCAAATCAGCATCATTGGAAAATTAGGAAATATGACTGGTTTAAAAAAAAAATCCACATACTTGATGCTGCTCTGAAGAATGGGGAACTGGTTTGAGTGCAAGTGAGGCAATCAAAGGCTATGCAATTCACTGCACTGAAATCGCCCCCATATGACAGACAGACCGATGCGTGTGAGAGTGACAGAATGTCCAAATATAACTATAGTGGGCGGAGGGGGGAATAACTTTACAGTATTTCCAGACTAAAATGTATCTAGTGCCTCAAAATATCCAAGCACCAGTGTGCCACACTTTTTTCTCCGTTTGGATTCCTTTATGTTAATTCTCTCTACATTAGCTAGATGTTGCTGTTCAAATGTAAGAAAATATAAATATTTCTGAGAAAGTACCCTTCATAAAATTAATGTCTTCCAATATCCCTGGTAGGTTTAAAAACCAACACTAAACAGCAAAGTATACACTACTATTATCCTGTACATATTTATTGTATTCCATAGCTTGAAAACAGTTAGGAAAATGGAAAAAGTTACTTTTTTCCTCTACACAAATTTGTTAATGGGTAGCATAATGGTGAGCCATGTTTGCTGGCATTCTGTGAAACATCTACAAATTGCTTCTGCTAAGCATTATAGGTTGTCAGACTAATGTAGTTGAAGATAATTTGGCCTTTCAGTGAATTGAACCTCACAGCACGATTATACTCCAGCACCAACTAGAGTGTCACAATTATTCTTTCATGCTGAATTACCATATAATGTCATAAGCCTACCTGTCATAAGTCCTGCAGCCTAGCTTGAATTTTTTCTAAATCTATGGTTCATGGCAAAAAAAAAAAAAAAAAATGAATTTTTTGCTTCTAATGGAAATCTGATTGTTTTTATCAACAATAAATTTCATAGCAAATCAAAGGATATGCTTGGACAAACAATCCGATACTCAAGGTTAAAAAACACACAAATAATAAATTGCTGGTATGTCATGTTCAATTTTTACTACTGCATTACACTGCAATAACCATAACAGGATCTAAATTGTTGTCAGAACATTAAACAAACCCTCATACTTCACAAAGGCATCCTGCCTGAGTAATTCACACAACGGAAACAACTATCAAAATTTTCCTCTGCCCCACCACCATACCATATATCAGTGCAGTTTATTTATTTGGACAATTTTTTGAATAAATTACTTCCATCCTGGCTGCTGTTGCCACTTCTGTTAACAGTCATATCAGTTTTAATTGTCTTTCTGTCTATACTGAGCCACTGTTTTTCTGGCTCCTTCCTGCCCTTACATCCTGAGCACCAAAATAAACTGTGACCATATAAAATTGCTTAATGCTAGGTAGGCAAGTCTCTGTTAAAAAAAAATGTATCTACTTTTAATTTGTATTATTCTTAGCCTTCTTCCCTGGTTTTGTTTGTTTAAGTATTAAACATTTTTACAGGTATTCAAGAGGCAAGTTGGCTTGATCCTTCTCAGACCCATCTAGGTCTTCCATGGCCTAAGCTATATTCTGTTCATATTCAATACATAGAGTTGTTTAAAACAATGGAATTGATGCAAAGTACTAAACTTGGCATATTTAATGGATTTAGCCCAAATTAAGTATCATCCATTTATCTGGTATAAAGCCCCAAAGAAAAATCAAGATAACAGACTTCCATATATTTGAGAGTTTTGGTTTCCATCGTGCCAGTTAAGTACAACAAATATACCTTTCCTTAGCTGTTCTTTTTCTAACATGAATATGAGATTATAAATAGAGAGATGCACATATCCGCTTTCTATTTATAGTCATTTATATCTTAATTCTTGTTTACTCACGTCCTACAATCACAAAAATGAAGCTTAATGTACAGTTGTAGAGCAAGAGAAACAGTCATTGGCACAAATAAACTGAGGCTGTAAGATATAGATTTCATAACTTCCTATCACTTTTTACACCACCTTCATTAGTGAACTAAATTGGCACAAACTGACAGGAGTCAGATCAATTTGATCCAACTCTATTTCTAAATAAGAACCCCTTCTCATTCCCTGAAGCAGAGTGCAAGTGTTTATACCACTAGCGATTATGAGCTGGGGGTCTTCTGATGTAATGTCTGACCAATGAAATACTATTGGCCAGAGTAGAAAATATTTGTCCTTCTGGTGGCAATTCAAAATGCAGGAATTCCAATTCTCCCTCTATTATTATTGGGGGTAGAAATAATAAAACTAAACTTAAAAAAAAAAAGTGGGAATAATATGGAAGCAACATATGCCCAAAATGTCAATATTGGACTTATTTCCACATATTAACTAAAGCCTTGTTGGTTGGTACTGTTTATTTATAACCTCACAGAACTATGATTTACTTTGAGCCTATTATTAAAACACTTTGTCTTATTGTTTTATTGATTTACAATCTGTCCTACTTACTTTTTTAGCATCTGAAAACAATCAAGGCACAAAGCTGCAAAATGTTTAGACATTAATTGTTAAGAGACAGCATTTTATTCCAGGCTAGGGGTTTGAGTCCTCGACTGCTAAGCATTCTGGTACGGAAATGATTTATGGGCTTGTAGCAATAACGATGCGGCAGAGCCATTAACATATTGGCAGACCCCAGGATGGATTATCGACATTGATTATTTCATGGACCACTGATACCCATTTGTTAAGAGGAGCTCGAAGATGGCCTCTCTCTGACTGAAATCTTTTACGAGCAGACAGCATTTTAAGTATTAGGAACCTGGGACTTGGGCCATTTCTTTAAAACAATCTCCCTCTGCATCCTCTAAGTCTCTAACAAAAAGTGACAAAAATTAAAGTTAATTCTTTATCATGGCTTTAATTTCTCAACTCATCATAACCATGTCTGTCTTTAAAAATTAATGATTGCCAGCATTTAGCCACTGGTTGTTGCTATGAAGATGTATGCAAAAAGCAAGGATCCCTATAGAGTGCATGATATATGGAATTCTCTTTATTACTACAATAAAACTTACTGACATTTCAATACTTCTGCAAATAGCATTATAGTATCAATCTTCTGAATTAGGTTGAAAATTAAGTTGTAAATTAAAAGAAAGTGTACTTTGGAATACAACATGATATGTCACCTAGAAAAAGACCTTTGTGCATAATAGAGCTGAGCGGAAAAACTGAAAGATAAGCCCAGCTGCCTCTAAAAGTACCTATTTCATCATAAAGGATCTGGGTTACATTCTAGAAGAAGAATACAGCCTGAAAGCTCTGATATTTCACCTCTGGAGAACAGATTCTGAATCTCTTTTTAAAAAGATGAATTTGAAAGTGTCAGTCCATTAGTTCATATGCCAAAAACCCTTTATAATTTTCTTTTTCGGTTTTTTACATCCCAACACTTTTTTTTTAAGTTCAAGTACTGAAATAAAAACAAAAAATATGTTATCCTCTCTTCTTTAAAGACAAATATTAGCTTGAGTTATCAGAAAGAAACAAAAGACATTTAAAAAAAATTTGGATTGTGCTAAAAATATAGAAAATGATAGTTTTTGGTCAAACTGTAATTTACCAGTACCTTCGGCTCTGGACCTCTTTGAAAGAGTTAATAATGCAGATAAATGGCTGAAAAATACATTGTCTCCCCAAGACAAGTCTTCCAATATTTTCTGAAACAGGAATTGTTAAAGTAGAGTAGCATAAGAATGCAAGACCTAAGTCAACTAAAAAAAAACAAAAAACATATTTATGCTGCTCAGCATAGGCATATAAACACAATGCAAGAAGCTGACTTTTGCATAACAAAGCACATAAATTAATAAATTAACTTCTGAATGAGGAAATAGTTATATGCAAAAAAAAGTCTTCAGGCAAGAAATTTTCACTATTTTTTTAGTATATTCACAATTATAGTGGAAATTGATCCCACATGTTTTGTTATAGGACTAAAAAGACAATATATTAACCCTTGCTGAAACGGTCACTTATAACAGAGTAATCAAGCTAATGAGTTTACAATATTCCCTCTTAAAATATATTTTTTTAAATATGTGACCAAGGCAGGTCAGAAACATTCTGAGCCTCAATGACCCCAAATCTGCAAGTCAGGTACAATAGTAACTATTTACTGTGACAGTTTGAGGGTAAGTCTGTATCAAGTAATGAATTCCATTTTCTTTTATGAAGGCCATTTATGATTGTAGCCTTCACTGTGGACAACAGCACCCATTTTGAAGTAGGGATTTGACACCTAGTGGACAGATGTATCTGAGAAGCTGTGACTGAGCAATCAAGAACCACCAACATTGAATGGCTCTACCATAGTGGAACAAAGTGTTTGCTGCTGGCAGGGGCCATTGACTTTGAATGCTTGCATTTAGGGCAGAGCCTGGAAATTCCCCAGCAAAAGTGCATGGGCAAGAAAGGTGAGACTGTTTTAAAAGGAGGCAGCTTTTCTAAGCAGGAGGCCATTCCACTACCAAATGCAGAAAATCAGGCCAAACAGGAAGAGCTGCCTGGCTTAAGAAATCAGGCCAAACACAGGGACTTTCAGAAGTGGCAAGGTCAGACAGGGTGACTGAGTTCAGGAGATTGTGGTTTTCCATAGATCAGTAACCTTCCTGGGCTTTTAAAGAGTAAAGTGTTTGTGAATAAGAAATTCCTTTGCTAAGCTTGTGTGTGCCTTACTGTACTGCCATGCTGTCTCTGAAGGGCGTAACTAGAAAACAAGAGCTCTGACAGCTAGGTGGACTTGGGGGAGGGGGGGACATGACTACTCAGTTGGGGGTTTGGAAGAACTGTAATGCTGGTTAGAGTTTTAGCAGGCAGATATATGGATTCTAAGGCCAGAAGATACCATTGTGATCATCTAATCTGACTTCCTATATAGCACTGGCCATAGAATCCCCAAAAATAATTCATAGAACATATGCTTTAGAAAAACATCCAATATTGATTTAAGAATGGTCAGTGATTGAGAATCTACCATGACCCTTGGTAAGTTGTTTCAGTGGTTAATTACACTGTTAAAAATTAAGCCTTATTTCCAGTGTGAATTTGTATAGCTTCAACTTCTAGCCATTGGATTGTGTTATATCTTTTTCCGCTAGACTGAAAAGCCCATTATTAAATATTTCTTCCCCATGTAGGTACTTACAGGTTGTAATCAAGTCACCCCTTAACTTTCTCTTTGTCAAGCTAAATAGATTTGCCTCCTTGAGTTTATCATCAAAGAATTGTATTAGCACTTTTGGCCACTGGGAGTTCACTTTCATCTGATTATGCACCATGACCCTCATACCTTTTTAAAAATCACTGCTTCCAAGGATAGAGACCCACATCTTCAAAGTATGGGCTAGATATAGTCTTTGTTCCTAGATGTATAAATTTATATTTAGCCATATTACAATACATATTGTTTGTGCCCAACTCCCCAAGTGATCCCTCTTTATCAGTGACCCATTCTCTTCATTATTTACCACTTCCCTAATTTTTGTGTCATCTGCAAAATTTATCAGCGATGATCTTATGATTTCTTCCAGGTCATTAACAAAAATGTTAAATAGCACAGGGCCAAGAACCAATTCCTGCAGGACCCCACTAGAAACACACCCATTGGATGATTTTCCATTTACAATTACATTTTGAATCCTTTCAGTTATTCAGATTTTAATCCATTAAGTGAGTGTCGGGTTTATTTTATTCTGGAGAAGAGCTCTGTGTAAGCTCAAAAGCTTCTCACTTTTACCAACAGAAGTTGGCCCAATTAAAAATATTACCTTATTCACTTTGTCTCTCTACTATCCTCGAACTAACATGGCTACACCACCTCACAAACAACATATTACATCAACACTACTACCCCTTATCAACCCAACTTGTCATTGCATCAAAAAAAAAATCCAGTTTTGACATGATCTATTTTCCATAAATCCATTATGATTGACATTAATTTTATTACCCTTCTTTAATTCTTTATTGATCAAGTCCAGTATCAGCCATTCTGGGGTTTCAGTGTCAGACTGACAGGCCTATAATTATCTGAGTCATCCCATTTACCCTTTTTAAAGTTTGGCACAACAATAGCTTTCTTCCTGCCTGAACTTCACTGGTTAATCATACAAGTCACTATTTGTGTCCATATTTAAGAGTCAACCATATAAAAAAGAAATCAGGGGTAGGATTTTCAAAAGTGCTCAGCATTAGTCTAACTTTACGTCTATCGAGGCCAAACAAGTTTCAAATTGACTTAAATGGAAGCAGAGAAAGGTCCACACTGAGCGATTTCGAAGTCTTGCCCAATTTCTATTAAAAAGGCTGCACTGATTAAATCAGGGGTTCTCAAACTGGAGGTCAGGACCCCTCAGGGGGTCGCGAGGTTATTACATGGGGGGGGTTGCAAGCTGTCAGCCTCCACCCCAAATCCTGCTTTGCCGCCAGCATTTATAATGGTGTTAAATATATAAAAAAAAGTGTTTTTAATTTATAAGAGGGGGGGGGTCCACACTCAGCGGCTTGCTATGTGAAAGGGGTCACCAGTAAAAAAGTTTGAGAGCCACTGGATTAAATAGTTGCAGAGATTATTGTTCACATTCTCAAACATGCAAGATATCAAGTGTTTCATGCTGTGTTTTAAATGAGCCTCTATACTGCTTAATTTAGATGAAAACACTAGAAGAGCATGCCTCTTCCACCTCACTTATCAATAGAGTATTCTTAATCAGACTGAGATTTTCAAAGAAGCCTAAGGGAGTTGGGGACTTTGAAAACTGAATTTTTACACAATTTTTTTCCAGAGTGTAAAACACAAACAGGCTTGTTCCTTAAATACTTGGCACATTTATCTAATTCAACCTTTGTTTTAGAGGGGACCTACTTATGTGCAATTAAGAAAAAAAAATTTAACTAACCAAATGCCTCTCTTCTCACTGGACATTTTCCATAGCCGTAATGCACTACCAGAAATTGAGACTCCAGAGTCATGGAGCAATTGGTAGTAAACACTTTCTGAAACAGCAGTTCCATTCCTTAAGCATTGGATTTTATTTTTTGATTTTGGCACAAGACAACCCAAGCAAGCCCAAACCCAGTCTCAAGACCAGTTAATTTTTTAGCTATCATAAATGACAACAGTATAAGAAGACTATCAAATTAGATCTCCATATACATATGATTTTAATCTCACCAGTTCCTTGTTACACGAAGATTTCTTTAGCTTTCTTTTCTTTTATGCTTATTGGTAATGAAATATGCCATTTCATTTGGGTTTTTGAATAGTAAAAATTTAAGTAGTTAGAGGGCAAAATAAGTCACAATGGATGACTGGTTCAAGTGATTGTAATGGGCTCTAGTAACCTCACGATAGGCTGACCCAGAAAGCATGCCTCTGTCTTCATTATAACAGCTCACGTTCGTATTTAACTGAAAATTGGGGGAAGCTCTGCAATGGCTAAATGGACATGGTATCAAGAGGGGGGGATGTCTACGAAACTGCTTTAGTACACAATGCATTGAGAGAGATTGCACACATTGATTAGCACTGGTAAAGTTGACAGTCAGCTTTAAGATGTGTACAATTCCTTTATGGACATAAAGGGGCCCTATATTTGCAATCTTCATTCTGGTACTTGGAAAGAAACATGGTCAACCATACCTGGTCACATTTCAAACACACTGTAGCCTGTACAAAGAGAACTGAGCGAGTAGGAGGAGGAAAAGTGGGAAAAGGTCTGAATACAAATTAAATGTGCCTCTGAGTTGTGTTGTAACTGAACTCTAGGTTGGTTAAGTCACACATTAAAAAGCCATCTTAAAACATGGATCAGTTCTGGGTCTGGGTCTGTTCAATATCTTCATCAGTGATTTAGGTAATGGCATAGAGTACATTTATAAAGTTTGCAGACAACACCAAGCCTGGAGGGGTTGCAAGTGCTTTGGAGGATAGGATTAAAATTCAAAACGATCTGGACAAACTGGAGAAATGGTCTGAAGTAAATAGGATAAAATTCAAAAAGGATAAATGCATAGTACTCCACTTCGGAAGGAACAATCATTTACACACATACAAAATGGGAAATGACTGCCTAGGAAGGAGTACTATGAAGAAGGATTTGGGGGCCATAGGGGATCACAAGCTAAATATGAGTCAATAATGTAACACTGCTGCAAAAAAAGAAAAGTAAACATCATTCTGGAATGTATTAGCAGAGCACTGTAAGGAAGACACGAGAAGTAATTATTCCGCTCTACTCTGTGCAGATTAGGCCTCAACTAGAGTAGTGTGTCCAGTTCTGGGTGCCACATTTCAGGAAAGATGTGGACAAATTGGAGAAAGTCCAGAGAAGAGCAACAAAAATGATTAAAGGTCTAGAAAACATGACCTATGAGGGAAGATTGAAAAAATTGGGTTTAGTATGGAGAAGAGAAGACAGAGGGGACACAATAGCAGTTTTGAAGTACATAAAAGCTTGTTACAAGGAGGGAAGTAAATTGTTCAGAATAGGACAAGAAGCAATGGGCTTAATTTGTAGTTTAGGTTGGACATTAGGAAAAACTTCCTAACTGTCAGGGTAGTTAAGCACTGAAATAAATTGCCTAGCGAGGTTGTGGAATCTCTGTCATTGGAGATTTTTAAGAACAGGTTAGACTAACACCTGTCACGGATGGTCTAGATAACATAGTCCTTCCATGAGCACAGGAGACTGGATAAGATGACCTCTTGAGATTTAGGATCATATGATTCTATGATCTGTAAAAAAGCAAACTTGGAGGTTTGCGCAGGCAATCTCAGTACTTCATAGTAAAATTGTTTTAGTGGCCTTCTGTTTTTACAGTGTTTGACATGGCAAAAGAATCTAACAAAGACCTCAACGAGTCACTGAATCATAAATTATAATTACAGATTTACAGTACCACATTGAAATCACTCTCTCTCATTCATGTCTTTAAATGTGGCACAGTGACTTCTATTGAAGTCACTAAAGCTTAGCTATAGATCCAAACAAACTTAAATGGACTGCAATTTTGTGTAGTGAACCCTCGAACTCACTGCACATCATAACATTATTCTATTCACCTAAAACTATTAAATCGCAACTGGTATTAAAATATTTTATCTGTTCTGTTAGGTAACTCCTAAATGACCAATATACGTGGAAAAGAACTACCTTTGGGAGAGGGGAAAAAAAAGAAGAAAAGTGACTCGGAGTTATGTTTGTGAGATTTTCACAGCTAATCACACACAAGACTGATTCACTGCTCACCTCGCTCTGTTCACTCATTTTTCATATCATACTTTTCACTACCCCATCAGCCAGCTCCACCAAGGTCAAATGAAGGAAATGATAGCACACATACCACAGCAAGATTTATTATAAACAGATTTGCTTTCTTTTTATGTGCAGTACATGTAGATCTGAAATTTCCATTTACAAAAATCAAGATAGGTCACAGCAGTGTATCTATGTTATTTATTTTATATATAATGATATACATATATAATTGTATATATAATTTCTTGGCAGAGGGGCTTGCTTAGCTGTAATTGTGTTTTGCTTGTATATAACTATCTTTGTCTCTAAAGACAATTTCATTTTTAAATGAAAATAATCCAACTGCTACAAACCAATGAGATGTTAAAATAAGCACAGAAACAGGAGCATATGATATACGCTTTTTAAAAAATTGCTTTAAGTTTTCATTTAAATATTGGAATATAGGTGTTTTTGCTAGGCCACTACAGCCAGCATAAAACAAATAAAGTCTCAATATATTTATGAATTTAATTGTTACTAGGGATTGTACATCCAGCACACCAATCCAATAGTGCACACCAGAAAGAAAATCCATTAACTAGAAAGGTGCATGGCTGTACATTGACTAATGAAGCTAAGTGATTTGGCCATTAATAAGTTGCTCATTAGAAAGCAAATGAACTGAGTGCAAAGTGGGAATGATGTTTCACAATTTTGCATCAACAAGTAACATGGTGCTAGCCCATGAGTCACCTGCAGAATGCTATGAGGTTTTGTTAAACAACTCAACAAATACAGTGTTCATCAACAAAGCTGTCCATCCTTGTCTATTTCCATGCCAGGTGGTGTAAATAAGAATTTCACAGCATAGTAAAGAGAAGAATAAGCATGTTATTTCATACCAGCCACGAACAACGAATTTGAGCACATTAATACACGGGTGTTCCTGGTTATATGGATATCATCAATGAGCTGCCTTTAAAAAGTCTGCACTATATATTAATAACCTAAGCTAAAGCATTTCAGCACTTATTTCTAAGATACCCTGACATCCACATTTGCACTTTGGCCTAGGTGGATGACAAAACTGGAACTTCTTCAGGATACAGCCTTAGCTAAAAGAGTCAAAAGCTATCAGCATGTCATGTCATCAGCACAACGTTAATAAAGTTGGTGCCTAAAAAGGATACCAAAGAAAACAGTGATACGGAAGGATATGAGGTTGACACTCAGTCAGTACCTCCCATAACAATTTGACTTTGTTTACATTACTTATCTAAATAGATGCTGATATCATGGAGACGAATGGAAAGCAAGTTGACATGATGGCAGAGATTTACTGCACACTTAAGATATGTAAAGTAGATCTCTGTTCAATAAATTCAAAAGCTACTGACTAATCAAATAATACTAAAAACAGACACCATATCAGAATCAATCCAAAGAAGAAAATCATTATAAGCATTCACAAGTGCAACCTCAGTGATAAGACAAAGCCACAAATGGTTTTTGTAGATATAGGATTGCAATTTTTTTTTTTAAAAATCACACCCTCATGAAAATGGTACCTGGTGAATGAACAATTTACCTTCTTTTACCTTTCACCAAGGAGCAACAGCTGATCTCTCAAATTCACAATGGAATTTCCACAGAACAGCAAGAGGCCTACTGACTAGCGACACAGCTCTATTTTATCCTGATGAATCCCATTTGCAAAAGTCAGGACATGAGACAATGGGGGTAGAACATCTTGAATGTTGTTACAGTCACCAATTTACAAAATTAAAATACAGTGACCTACAAGAAGATATGCTGGAGCTCTGGCAGCTGACATAAAAGGAAGATCAGGAGTCTCCAAGGGAAAAATTGCAAAACAGATCACTTTTTTTTTTTCTTCTTGCATCTTCATTTAGGACACAGTATGGTGCACACGATTACATTCTGACCTGACTTCTTTTTAATTTTCCAAATCCCAAAGTGATTACATACTCCTATAATGTAGTCAACATGCCATTTAAGACAGATTGCGCTAACACCATAAACTAAACTACTTCTCAAAGCAGGCATGAGATAGATAATAATATGCATAATCTAAAACTCCATCTGCAATACCCAGAGAAACAACCTACTACTTTCACTAACAGCAGCACCCACATTTATGATCTATATCGTGCCAACACAACTTTGCTCATTATACAATTTTTTAAACACAACAGGGCCCAAACAAAACCTTGAAACCCCATAAAAGGCAGAAATTATCTCCGTTTATTATAAGAATTTGCTAGTATATACATTGAATGGGGAAAGAGATTCCCAATACTTCATTCACAAGTCTAGCTGATATAAAGATCCCCCAAAGAAAAGGAAAAGGGAAAACTACAAGATAACTGAAATAGTTGACATGAGCAAATCCCATGTTTTCCAGACACCTGCAGATACATCAGACACACAAACTTCACTTTCTGAAGTCACTGCTGGTGATCACAGGTTTAAAAGATGGATTAGCACATATAGCATGCACTATGAACAGGAGCAATCTTTCCCACATAAATTACATGTTTCTTCTCAAGTCCAAATAATTCCCAGGTAATGTTTGGAGAATCTGTTAAGAGAAATTTTCTAGTTTTCTTGTTTTATGAAAACTCTGGAAAATTCATCAGTAAAAACAATACACTATTATTTTGAGTAATAGCAACTTACAAAATGACATGTGCATACACATGCCTTTTAGGAGAACTGCAAAGCCTTTGTTAAAAATTAAAGATCTTGTATCTGTATGTAGACAGTCATTTCTAATATAGTATTACGACTAGTATTTGAAAATCAGTTTCCTCTCTACCTACCAGGATCAAAGTTTAGAATTCTGTTCTTCCCTTACCAACATTTAAGAGCATCACAGGGACTGCAAGGAAATGCTGAACTGCCATGATCCATTTTAGCTACTTTCTAATTTTGAAGACTTTGAACCAAATCCTGCTCTCAATTACACTAGTATAAATCCAAAATAATTCCACTAAAGTAAATGAAATTACTCCAGATTTACAATGGAGTATGTAAGAGCAGAATCTTGCCCACTGTTATGGCCAGATATTACAGCTACATATTAGTTTTGATACCAATTTTTTCAACTTTGTGTCTCATTTTAAATTGAAAAAATGAAGTAAATCTGACACATTAGCATCAAATTAACGTCCTGACAAAATGAGTCATATGCTTTAGTTTCAACGTCCATCAGTGTTGTAATGCAACAAGCAAAAAAATCATCTTTTAATAGTAAATTTTGTGATGGCAGTCAACAGCTATTGGCCTGCTTCTCTTTAAAAAAAAATTGCCAATATTTTTGCTATTTGGCAATGTATTGACTTTCCATACACAGAGGGCAACTAATTTTTTTCTTCAAGACAAAAAAATATAATGGGCTTATTGTTGTTATACATCTGAATGAACCATCAATATATGTCTTCTAGCAGGAATATAGTTTGGAAAAGAAAGATAAATATTGTTATTTACTACAGTAAAAGCAACAATAACTGATCAAGGTAAATTTAGTGGAAACATTAAAATAATGGCTGTGGAAAGAAAATTTATTCTGTTGAAACATACTGTGTGAACTTATTGGAAATAATCAAGTGCTCAGTTTGAATTAACCGAGTGTGAGTGAATCAAAAAAAAAAAAACAAAAAAAAAACCCTGACTATAAAACACTAGCTGGAATTTTCTAGCTGCGTTTGCTGCTTGGTCTCTTCATATATTTTAGGAAAATCTGCAAAGATGCAAAGAATCCTCCTGTGTTCGGTTAGCAGTAAGCAAATTGCTGTGGGCTCTGAGTGCTGGAATACTTTAGCAGGCAATTCCTCTCTGTCTTTCTTTCTGTTTGTCTGTGTTAAATTCCCCCTCTGCCCTCATCCATTCTCACATCCAGTTCCCGGCTTTGTCCATCCATCAATCCACACACTTTGTCAGTGCTGACTTCATCCTGGCTCTCACAATCACATCCAAGCAATACTGATGCCACTAGGGAGCTTTTCGCCTCCCATCTGCGTCTCCCTGATCTGCTGACTGAGGCCCTGACGCTTGTCGTTTTCTATTGCACAGGCAAGCAAAAACACTAATACTGAACCTGATTTCTATCGTGCAGCTTTTCACCTTTTCTATCGGGAAGAATAGAGAAAGAGACAGAGAGAGAGAGATGTTTGCTGAATTTTCTAAAACAATTCGTACTCTAGTCAGGTTGAGGCTCAATTCGTCTTCCCTCTACAAAACATCAATAGAATTCACCGGGAGAAAATGTATGACTAATTAAGGGTTGATAAGCTCTACATCAAGCGCAGTTTAGGGGGGGAAAAGCTCACCAGTTTATACAGATTCTCTACCAATTGAAATCCATACACCACTTTCATGGTAACTTCAAGTTTTTGCTTTAATAAAATATGTTACCTTAAAGAAACATTCTAGGAAACCAACATGTTAAAAACAGACATGTTTTTATAAAAAGGGTAATTTACAAAGACTTAAGTGACAATGGGGGGGGAAATTTATTACTAAAGACAGAATATTGTTACCTAGCAATCAAACAATTTTAAAATATTTTTCGTGTTTTGCCTGCTTATATGTTCTTAATTCAAAGCTGTGTGATTCCAAGCATATAATTTAAAAGAAGGAAAACACACGTTAACATTTATACATCTGATAAGAAATGTTATTGATTCTTGAAATCATCTTAACTATGGTCACAAGTTATTACAAAATACTTCAAATGATACATTTGTGTATTCCAAGGTACTGGACAAAGAGGGGCGTATACTACTTTGATATACACAATTGCTCATCAACAAAGCATTTTATGTAAAATAATTTAATAAGTGTTTAAATCATCAGACACTTTGCACCAGACTTTACCTGTAAGGGCAATAATATGGTAACAAAACAATTCTTTGGGGTTTATTTTAAGGAAAGAAATATAATTTTATGGCTAAAGCACTGGACTGGGAACTAGCGGTTCTGGGTTCCTGTTCCCAGCTTTCTCACAGACTTCCTGTGTGACCTAACTTAAGGATGTCTAAATGCATTTTTTATCCCTACTTGTAAAATATTTTGAGGTGTTTCCATGCTACATGTTTATACTAATTGCACTGCAATGGGTTATTTAGATTAGAAAATCCTTGCTGTCAGGTTCTATGTCTCCCCCTATGATTGTACCAGTCTGAGAACACTGTTCTTTAAGTTTTGAACATCATGGAACCACAACAAAATTAGGCCCCAGACTTCTTTCTCCTATACATCCTGGGCTTACATCAGATCATTATTTTTCTTAAAAAGAAAAATACATATCAGAATTTCATTCTGGCCACATATTTCACAAAAATATCCATTTATAGCAGCTGTTGCTTTCAAGTCAAAGCCTGAATTTTAAACCAAGACAAGAGAATACACAGAGGGAAAACAAAAGAGACTTAACAAATCTTAGCCAATGAAAGCAACATGACCTTCTCCCAATACACTTATAACCCCCTTTCTGTTGCTTGTTATGCAAGTTAGCCTTCCATTATGCCTATTTGTACAAGACAGAAGTACATAGTAACATCTCCCTTTGGTTTCCCAAAATCAGTTGTCTCAAATATGTTTTAGATATGACAGAATAGACCTAAAAAGCAGCAGAAGAAAGTCTTCTCTGCTGTGCTACTATACACATCAGACATCTCTAATTAGACAGCAACAAAATTTTATTAATAGGCTGGACATTATGGAATGAGCTTGTTATAAATGGGCCCTGTCAAAGCCTTATTCAGCTACCAAATGAGTATTCTCAGTTCACTGCTCGCATCTGAAGCATCACCGCTGGTGCCGGATAACAAATGATTGCTATTAACCGTATTGTTAGTAATGATGGCTGAAAACAAACAAAAACCCATAAATAACAGTCTACAGAAAAATTAACCCATAAACTTGATAGATATCCAGCTGAGAAATAATAAATGACACTTTGGATCCTGCTGGGAGAAGCTAGTGGTTTTTGTTTTCTGCTCTGTCATTAACACATTTTCTGTGCTAAAAATTAGATTCTGATATATAATTATCAACGCTTCCAGATATTAATTTTGCTATCGCTCCCTCTGTTTCTCTGCTGGCTGGATGTAGTGTTATTCACAGATTACTCTGAGAAAACACATCAAACACTTAACAGAGCAGGTCAAAGTGACAAGCAGCTTTTGCTGACAACACCAACCTGCACAGTCTTTTTTACCAGGGACACAAAACAAATTTCTCATATTAATTAACTCAGGTTTCATTGCAACCAAAACAAGTCTGTACCATTTATTGTGAGCAGGGCCGGCTCCAGGCACCAGCTTAACAAGCAGGTGCTTGGGGCAGCCAAG